>NC_053133.1:28353081-28400581 GCF_010015445.1 Perca fluviatilis
TTCTTTTTTCCTCCATTTCCTTATTCCTTTTCCTCCATTCCTCTTTTTGTTCCTCCTCCACTGTTCTTCCTGCTGTGGGTCCTCCTCTTCCTCCTCCTTGTTCTTGCTTTCCTCCTGTTGCTCCTGCTCCTGCATTCCTCCTTTCCTTCCTCCTTTCTCCTCCATTTCCTCCTGGCCTGTTCTTTCCTCTCTTTCCTCCGTCCTTTGCTGCTGTGCTGTTCCTCCTGTGCTCCTCCTGTCTTTGGTGATTCCTCCTGGGCTGCTGTGGCCTGTTGCTCCTCCTGTTCCTCCATTCCTGTGTCCGGTGGGCGGTCTCCTCTTTTTTGTGGCTGTTTTGGTTGTGCTGTTGTGTGGGTGCTGCTGTTTGTGGGGGTGTTCCTCCTCGCTGTTCTGCTCCTGTGTGTCCTCATGCCATTTCTCTCCTCCTGTTGCTGTTGTTCCTGCTCTCTCCTGTGCGGGCTGCTGTGCTCCTCCTGCCCTTTCCTGTTCCTGCGTCCTCTTTCCTTGCTCCTCCGTTCCTCCTCCTGGGTCTGCTGCTGTCTCCCTGCTTGTGCTCTCCCCACTGCTGCTCTTGTCCTGCTGCTTCTCCTCCCCCAGCTCACTCCTCTCTCCCTACTGGCTGCTCCTGCTCCTCTCCTGCCACTTCTCTCCCATTCCTCCACGGCTGCTACTCTCCTTCCGCTACCTCTCCACACTGCCTCTCCCCTCACCTTCTCTCCCTTTCACTGTTCTCTCCTGCGGCTGCTACTCTCCCCCAGTTGGGTCTTTCCTCTCTTCCTACTTTCTCTCCACCGCGCTTCTCTCCACATTTCCTGCTCTCATTTCACTCTCACTCAACTGCTACTCCTTCAGCTGTTCTTTTTCTTTTTTTTTTTTTTATTTTTTTTTTTTTTTTTTCCTGCTCTCCTACCGACTGCTGCTCTCTCCCTACGACTGCTGCTCTCTCCACTGACGCCGCTGCTCTTTCCTACTGACTGCTACTCTCCCCTACTGACTGCTGCTCTCTCCTACTGACTGCTGCTCTCTCCTACTGACTGCTGCTCTCTCCTACTGACTGCTGCTCTTTCCTACTGACTGCTACTCTCTCCTACTGACTGCTGCTCTCCTACTGACTGCTACTCTCTCCTACTGACTGCTGCTCTCTCCTACTGACTGCTGCTCTCTCCTACTGACTACTGTTCTCTCCTGACACCTTGTTGTGATGTTGAGAATCAAGACACGGGAACTTTCTTTCTGGAGCATTCATCCAGAGCCAAACAGAAACCTACACTGTACATTTACTACCACTTAACAAGTGAACTGCTGATGTATTGTCACCTCTGATAGCCGACAGCTGTCTGCTCTGAGCGCATTCACCGTCACACTCTCTCTCTCTCTCTCTCTCTCTCATGTACACACTAAGCACCGAGCTATTCCTTAGAGGAGCTTCCCCGGTCTTGTAACACAAGGAGAGCCTGCCAGAGCTTCCTGTATTTGGTACGAAAATCCGAACCATCCAAAAAATGCTTTCACACTATAAATGAACCGGACCGAGACCACCTCTTTTTATTGGACCAAAATTTGGTCTTTTGATCCGGACCGTGGTCCGGGGGAGGTTTCACACGTGTAATTTTGGTTCGGATCAAACTGAGAAGTCCGAAAGTCCGGACCAAATGAGGTTGGTGTGAAAACGCCATTAGTGAAAACTTTAATATAGAAAAACAAAATAAATATTAAACAGCAGAGGAATCTGAAAATGAGTCATATTAATGAGTTGGTATCAGTTCTCTTACTTTGTGTCTGAGGGTCCAGGTTCTTTACTGAAGGTCAGAGGTTTATCATTGGACCGGTCACTCTTCATAGACTGACAGCCAGATACTACAGACTCTGCTCCGTCCTCCTCTTCCTCCAAATCACTCATCTTCTGATCTGAAGTCAGTCTGAGAGATAAAACAGGAACACTGACTGGGAGCTCACAACACAAGAATCAAGAGACACACAGACAGGGAAAGAGTTTTTGACGTCTCTCCCGAGTTGAATTTGTTCCATTTACAACTGCTTTTATCATTGTGGAGTTAATAACTAAGCCAGGTTAGCTATCGTTAGCAATAACAGTTTATAGCTCTGCTCAGATATCTGAGATCAGGGGTTATGTTTCAGACTTTGACCTCGGAAAATTTGAATTGCGAGTGTAAAATGTAACGTTCTAACAGTATATTACATTAAAAACATCAAGAACTCCATCTGTTATCTTTAAATCTGTATTTTCTGGGTCTACAGCAGGTTTAATGTGTATTATTATATATTAATTATTCAGCCAATCAGCTCTTTGTGTCCAGATGAATCAAACTGTTGAGTTCATTCTAACATTTCTTTCCTCTCCAGTCCACAGGGAGAAAACTGACTCAGAGACTTTGACAGTAAAATAATAAATGTTGGATTACCACTCACCCTGCTCAGCCTTCAGTTTCCTCCTCTTCCTCTCTTCTGGTCTCACTAAATGGAGTCTCACCTGACTCTACTCTTCCTCTTCTCACTGTAAGGTGCTGCAGCTACAGGTGTGGTAGTGTACCTTGATCTGCTCCTCCCCCTCTTCATTTACAGGATATCAACTGAGTTTATCTAAGAGAGAGAGAGAGGTAGAGAGTGTGTGTGTGTGTGTGTGTGTGTGTGTGTGTGTGTGTGTGTGTGTGTGTGTGTGTGTGTGTGTGTGTGTGTGTGTGTGTGTGTCTGTCTGAGTGTGTGTGTGTGTGTATTTGTGTAACTACTGCTGCTGGGGCGGCTGCCACCAAATATATATACATATAACTGATTATATAATATTCTGCATTTAGATATAAGTTAGACTTACAGTACAGGCCAAAAGTTTGGACACACCTTCTCATTCAATGTGTTTCTTTATTTTCATGACTATTTACATTGTAGATTCTCACTGAAGGCATCAAAACTATGAATGAACACATATGGAATTATGTACTTAAAGGTATTGAGTAGGATTTTCTTTTTCCGGGTGGATCATCAAAATAATTGGTCCTCCTAGTTGTCAATCAGTCTGGTGATATGTATACATAAGGCCGTTGTACGTGCACGTCCCTAGGTAGTTTTCGCTTTCTGCGCATGAGCACTTTCAGGTGTATATGTGTGGTGAGCTACGGTTTCAGCCGTTCATGGAAGCTCGCCGTTCTCAAGACAAGAGTGTTTTTGGGAGAATATTTCACACGCTGGCGTGCGCTAAAAGCACAGGTTGGGCTTCCCACTGATGCCTCAGTCGCAAAGTTTCTACCTCGAGTGATTAAGGTTAGGGTTATGGGATTGGTCAGTAGATAGTACCTGTACACACTTGACGTGGCCATAGTGGGAAAAAATGTTCGCAACCCGGTCGGTCAAATGCCTGAAAGATGAGTTTATCTATAGATCTACTGTCGAGCCGCTCGTGATAGACTAGTTATGCTTTCAGAGACGGTGAGGGGGTTCAGGAGCGCTCCCTGTCTGTGGAATTTTTGAAATATCGCAAATGTGAGAACATTTCTTCACGAGCCATCCCAGGCGCATTTCCCCGGCTTCAGGTATGAAGCCTTTGAGTATTACAGACCCGTCCGTCGCTTTGTGTCCACTCTCTCTGTAAAAATGGAGGTGAGCAGCGCGGCTGGTAAGTGTAGCACCTTCAGTTCATTGTAGTGGACTCGCTCTGCTGTGGGCAGTGACGCGGTGCATCCATGCTCTACCTCCGATGAAGAGCAGCGTACAGCCACCTCTCTAAACTTTGTCAGAGACCAGAGACCCAAATGGGTCTCTGTGTCTGTCAGATGGTGTGAATGAGATACTAACACATCTGCGGAGCAATAACATGTACAGCAGACTATATTTCAACTCTCCAAATTTCGGAGAACACAGATGGGAGGAGTTATATTTTGAATTTGCACAAAGTGGTAAACATGAGCAGAAATCTGATACAACATATCTGAGCTATTGGATTCCAGGGTTTTATGAAAGCATTAAAATTAATCAATGTATGATTCACATGAATAAGTGCCACATGCACATTTAAAGAGATTTACTTCCCCAACAAAAGACGCAAAAGAGGAGGAAAGAGTAAATTGTTGACTCAGGAGACATGACGTTAAATTAGAAAAAGTTGATCTACTAGACTAGAGAATAGTTGAAAGTAATACAGAATGCCTGAGGGCCTTATTTTTCTATATCTTCAATTGTTTCCAGCATAAATTGATGCATAATAGAAATAGGTACATAAAAATCCAGTGTTTAATGCTCAAAATTATATGTCTCCAAAATCTGGAAACAACACCTATGCCATTGGGTTGCCAGGCCATGCAGCTGTGACTGGTCCAGATATTTGTGCCAGCTCAGACTGGAGGTTGGGGGTGGGGGAGAGTTGTATGGAACATTGTATGGGTCACTTCTTATATCATAACAAGATAATACAATGTGTAATCAAGTGATGACTGATAAATGACAAATAAATGCATAAAACGGAAAATTAATCTCACAGATATCAGTAAACACACAAAATCAGTTCCCATATGTCTTGGGTGTCAACTGTTCCCACTGTTGTGGGAATGTATGATGAATGAAGAAACGAATTGGGGTGAATAAGGGGTAGGAAACATTACAAGTTTCGGCTTCATCCTGCTCCTTTTCGGACAATTTTTTTGAAATTGTAAATTGCAATAGTATTTTTAAAATTAGTTGTAAGCACTGTTTGGATTTTCTATTTTCCCGTTTTGTGTTACTACACACGTTTTGTTTTGTATGTGTGGGTATGTATGTGTGTATGTATATGTATGTGTGTTTGTATATCTATGTGTGTGTATGGGTATTTGTGTGCATATGTGTGTGTATATATATACATATATATATATATATATATATATATATATATATTTATATATATATTTATATATATATATATGGGTACAAACTGTATGTGTGTGTGTGTATATATATATATATATATATATATATTATATATATATACAGTACCAAAAGTTTGGAACACCTTCTCATTCAATGTGTTTCTTTTTTCATGACTATTTACATTGTAGTTTCTCACTGAAGGCATCACAACTATGAATGAACACATATGGAATTATGTACTTAACAAAAAAGTGTGAAATAACTGAAAACATGTCTTATATTTTAGATTCCTCAAAGTAGCCACCCTTTGCTTTTTTTGATAACTCTGCAAACCCTTGGTGTTCTCTCAATGAGCTTCATGAGGTAGTCACCTGAAATGGTTTTACCTTCACAGGTGTGCTTTGTCAGGGTTAATTAGTGGAATTTGTTCCCTTATTAATAAAAAAGCAAAGGGTGGCTACTTTGAAGAATCTAAAATATAAGACATGTTTTCAGTTATTTCACACTTTTTTGTTAAGTACATAATTCCATATGTGTTCATTCATAGTTTTGATGCCTTCAGTGAGAATCTACAATGTAAATAGTCATGAAAATAAAAAGGAAACGCATTGAATGAGAAGGTGTGTCCAAACTTTTGGCCTGTACTGTATATATATATATAAATGAAAAAATTCATCTGAAGATTATTTTCTAGAGTGATCCATTAATTGTTTGGTCTTTATGATGTCAGAAAATATGAGAAAATATCCATCAGGTGAAGTCTGTAAATGTCTTGTTTTGTCTGAAACTCAAAGATATTTAGTTTAACCCAGCGGTGTAGTCTACATGATACGCACCCAGTATATCCAGAATACCCACTAAGAAAGCTCCAGGATTTCCATATACCCTCTTAAAAATGCCCAATGACACGCTATAACATACTTGCTCTTATATTTCTGATATATTTAGAATTGCCATCTGTGTTTTTCTTCTTCACATAGGCTAAATAAAGGGAAACTAGTGCATAAAAGTGTAAGAATACAGAAATTAAGTCGTTGATGCTAAAAACTTCCCTGGGGGAGGACACCCAGACCCCCTACTATGATATGCCCTACCAAAGGCAGATTCTGGCCAATATACATAGTAAAGTTTACCCACTACAATACATTAGACCAGTGTTTCTCAAATGGTGGTACGTGTACCCCAAGGGATACTTTGGAGTACTGCTGGGGGTACGTGAGCGCTTTTTACAGTTTTTGTCGCATGTTGTCACTATTTTTGACCTATTCTTGCCTTCCTTCCTTCCTTCTTTTATTCTCCAAGTTTGTCGAAGTTTTTGTCGCTTTTTTAAAAAAACTATTCCGCTTTTTTCAAGGTTTTTGTCTTCCTTCTTTCTACTGTGTCGTTTTTTAAAGTTTTTGTCTCTGATTTCTAAGTTTTTGATACTATTTTCCACCTATTCTTGCCTCACTTCCTTCTTTCCACCAACTTTTTCTTAAAAAGTGTTTGTTGCCTTCTTTCAAAGACATAGAAAACGCCACGCAGCCGCCACACTCACACCACACTCACGCCACACAGCCAGTGTGTAGCCGGCGTAACGTATTCAGTAGTGTGCTGCTGGTAGGAATAAATGATTAGAGAGCCCGGTTGGTCTGTGAGGACAGCAGCCTGTATCTTCTGCCTGATGGCAGCTCCTTATACTCCTGGAATAGGGGATCTAGCCCGTCACCATAGATTGCTTGTCCTGTCCTCACCACCCTGGTTTCACAGATCGTAGTCAGAGAAATTAACTGATGTCCAGCAATCTTGCTGGCCATGTTACCTATCCTGTGTCATTTATTTTCAGAGGTGAAATGACAAGTTTAAAACTGTGTGCAGAGTTGTGGCCGGTGACCTTTACCTCCATGATCCTGGGACACCCTCCAAATTTTAGTAGCACCTAAACTCCAACCTGAGTCAGAACTTAACGCTCCAACTAGTCTACGTTTGAATTTACACACAGCTTCTGCAACCCAGAGCACAGATATACATAAAGTACAGGTACAGATAGGTGAAACTTGTACTTGAGTCCAGTACCAAAGTATTAGTACTAGGCTCCATTCCACCAGTAGGGTGGGTCAGCGTGGGAGATGAAGGACTCTAGATATCACCAGTGTGTTGGGTCAGTGTGGGAGATGAAGGACTCTAGATATCACCAGTGGGTTGGGTCAGTGTGGGAGATGAAGGACTCTAGATATCACCAGTGGGTTGGGTCAGTGTGGGAGATGAAGGACTCTAGATATCACCAGTGGGTTGGGTCAGTGTGGGAGATGAATGACTCTAGATATCACCAGTGGGTTGGGTCAGTGTGGGAGATGAAGGACTCTAGATATCACCAGTGGGTTGGGTCAGTGTGGGAGATGAAGGACTCTAGATATCACCAGTGGGTTGGGTCAGTGTGGGAGATGAAGGACTCTAGATATCACCAGTGGGTTGGGTCAGTGTGGGAGATGAAGGACTCTAGATATCACCAGTGGGTTGGGTCAGCGTGGGAGATGAAGGACTCTAGATATCACCAGTGGGTTGGGTCAGCGTGGGAGATGAAGGACTCTAGATATCACCAGTGGGTTGGGTCAGTGTGGGAGATGAAGGACTCTAGATATCACCAGTGGGTTGGGTCAGTGTGGGGAGATGAAGGACTCTAGATATCACCAGTGGGTTGGGTCAGTGTGGGAGATGAAGGACTCTAGATATCACCAGTGGGTTGGGTCAGCGTGGGAGATGAAGGACTCTAGATATCACCAGTGGGTTGGGTCAGCGTGGGAGATGAAGGACTCTAGATATCACCAGTGGGTTGGGTCAGTGTGGGAGATGAAGGACTCTAGATATCACCAGTGGGTTGGGTCAGCGTGGGAGATGAAGGACTCTAGATATCACCAGTGGGTTGGGTCAGTGTGGGAGATGAAGGACTCTAGATATCAGGTGAAGTCAACGAGATGTTTGAACCGTGTGCAGAGTTCTGGCCGGGCCCTTCACCACCATGATCCTGGTAGACCTGGGGGCCCAGGTCATCAAAGTAGAGAGACCTGGTGAGACGGGTGTGTGTGTGTGTGTGTGTGTGTGTGTGTGTGTGTGTGTGTGTGTGTGTGTGTGTGTGTGTGTGTGTGTGTGTGTGTGTATGTGTGTGTGTGTGTGTGTGTGTGTGTGTGTGTGTGTGTGTGTGTGTGTGTGTGTGTGTGTGTGTGAGACACTTAGAATAATAAGAGTCTGTCAGCAGCAACAACAGAACTTTTAGTGGACTAACTGCTGCTGAACATTAGTCCTGTAGGGTTACAGTACAGCCCGGTCTGAGGCTGCTGGTTATAGTGTTCTTAATACTGGACCAGTTTGAAAGATTGTTGTTCCCATCAGACACTTATACACAGCAACATAGGAACATAGGGTTGAAATGACCTTTTAAAGAGACAGGCGCTAACCCAGAGCGTTTCAGGTACAGGTGTATTCAGACAGACATTATGAGAAAAATGAAGTGTGTGTTTTAAAATTAAAGCGTGTAAACATGCTCTAGTAGAAACCCAAAATACAAGTATGAACTTGCAAAGAAAACCATTACACAGCCTAGTGTCGTGGAAATGTTCAATGACCAGGGGCGGATTGGCCATCGGGAATACCGGGGCCGAACGGCCGGTCCATTTCAGGCCGAAACGGCCGGTGGTTAATACGTTTTTTACATTTTTCAATACATTTTTTATTTTTTTTCTTTCATACGCCTGGCCGGCCGTTCAGCTGCAGCGGAGCGCTGTGTCTGTGTGTGTGTTTCAGACCGGGCCAAAACAATACTTTCAATATTGAGGGGGGATACGAGCGGCCCCTCCTAACTTGGACTGATCCGCGTTTTTCCTGACATCCGATTGGCTCAAACTTAAGGCGCCGAAAAAAGAGTTTACTTTCAGTCAGGTTTGGATTTGGTGATGTGAGGTAGGACAGTTTTAGGTTTTTAGGAGTTTTAGGTCTGTATACCTGAGTTGTCTCTGTCTCCAAATTTTTGCTTTAATAAGCTAATTGTTTTTATTTTCTATTGGTGCACACATACACTCTCATCAGGAGGAGAGAGGAGGAGGAGGAGGAGAGAGGAAGAGAAGGAAACAGACAGGTAGAGGGGCAGTGTGCAGGGCTGGGTAGGCAATCATATTAGGCATATCAATCAATCAGATATTTACATATAGGATAAAATGCCAATAGTTCCACATACTAGATAATAACTTGACTGAAGCACAGATTGAATTAGAAAATGTTTTATTCTTAGTCATATTTATAACTGATGATGTTCTCATGCATATGATATGTAGCTGTACAATCAGTAAGCAGAGGCAGGGTCCATCACTCTCCAACTGACTGCACATGACATGCTGGTAGTTAGCAGTATACTGTGACTTATGTGTTGGAGATTAGGTTTTGCTGACCTGGTTGTGTTCAGTGCAGTGGTGACTTGCTTATACAACCTGAGGAGGCAGGTGTTATCCTAAAGTTTCTTGAAGGTCTTCAGCGTAATCTGATTCTCTTTATACCATAAAAACACGATTAGAATTAAAATAACTGCAAAAAATCCTTCTGCTCGTGCACCAAGGGCACTCGCGTAAAAGGCCTCTCCATCTTAAAGTCCCGGGCTGAATTTCAGTCCCAGTACGGCAGAAGTTTAGTTTGCTAAATATATCACATTTCTTTAGTTGGATATTGGACGTGAAAAGAAAGAAATGGTTCTTCCATAACATTGCACTTTAGATGAGTGTGAATCAGAGGTGTAGTGGTAAAAAAAGAGGTGGGTAAACTATAAACTCCGGTGGACCACGACGTGGTCACCCGGTACGGTGCGCCACTGCCTACCGGTGTATGTGTATCCTGATATCCTGTATAAAGGTGCTACTGAAATGGAGATTTCGGACTTGGAGTATGAGAGAAAAGTCATTTTGAGAAAACGGGCTTTAAAGATTTTTATAGCTAAATTCCACTAATTTCTATTGAAAGCCATGACTTACAGACATATATCCCTTTAGGTCCAAGTAAGATCCATGTATCTCACTGTTTAACATCCACAACTCATTATTGCTTCATCCATCACTGATCATAACATCCAAAACAACACATCAACATGGCCTTCAACTGAAGAACATTACCTCACACACTTCGAACTGACAGAACACAACCATTACACAGCCTAGTATAGTGGAAGTTTTCCTATGAAGCAGCAGAGTTAGTGATATTCATGATTAAATCAAAACAAATAATAATTTGAGAATTAAACCAAAGTTTGGTCTTTGAGTATTTATTTACATTTGCAAATGGAGAAAACACAGTTTCAAAGGTACACGCAGCACAACTGAAAATGTCTTTCCTAACTAGAAACCTAAAAATCAAAACATCTTATAGTGAAGAAACTCCGTTAAGCCACCCCTCTTCAAATATCTTTAGCATGCTGCCACTTTTTAAAAAAATACCATAGACAGTCAGATGATTTTACAACCTTCCATTCTGCTCCTGTGTCTCCTACATTAGACTAAACACCTGCTTATCTCAGGAGACAGAGAGAGATACGGTTCAGACAGTGTTATAGCCTTCTTCACTTTATCTGCGAGAAATAAACAAATGAGGAGCTGCAATTTCTTTAGCAAGAATAACTTATGCTATTGCTCACAGTCTACAAGGCCAGCTCTCTCACTGGTGCCTTTAAGTCTACAGGAAGGAACAGGATTATGTGGAGGTTTAAAACAATCTTTAAACAAATGGTCAATATTATTAAAAAAAATGGTTAAAATACAATTTGCCACCACACCCACACAAGCTGTCAGAAGTTCTGGGATCAGTAAAGGTGAAGGACTCGCTCGTTAATAAAATAATAAGGTGTCCAGTTTCCTCCACCTCTCAGCTCGTTTCACTCCCCTTCAGTTAACTCCAAACAACACGAGTCCAGAAACATGTCGGCATTTAGTAATGCCATATTTACTTTAGGTGGTCGTTCATATAGAGTCAACCTCCGATACTGTTTGGAGCAGACTAACTGCTATTTGATCTGTATGTTTAGGAGGAGGAAGAAGAAGACACAGCTCAAGAGGTCCAAGTCACCAAACATGTACTGGCCAGCCCCAGGATGATCTGAGAGCGAGAGAGGAAGAGAAGGGTTGAACATGTGTGGTTCACATAAATCCACTCAGAGACAGTTTAGAAGTGGGTCCCGGGCCTTTTAGCCTAACTAGCTGCAGGTCCTGAGTGGATTGGAGCCGTTATGTTGCCCACTGCTGGAATCACCTTCTAAGACATGCGCCCACTGGAATTATTTTAAAACTAACATAAGGCTGTTCTCTTTTCCAGAGCTTTTAATTTGGCTTTTTTTAACCGTCATTTATTATTTTAGGTTTTACACTTTGTTATTAAAGTGACTTTATGAAATGTGTCTGTCCTTTCATTGTATTTTTTGCCTGTAAAGCACTTGTGTGTTCTATTAAAAAAATAAAATGAGAACACAGATGAGATTATTTCACTCTATATTCACCAAAATAAATATTGGAGCCATTCTTTACAGACCACATAACTCCAGAACAGTCTGACACTAAAATGGCATTTTTCCAGACCCATCAGGAGAAAATGTACTGTTTTCCATCCCTGTTTCTGTCTGAGGAACAAACTCTCTCAGATCTGGCAACACAGAAGCTAACGTTCACAACGCCCTGACAACACTAATGGCATGACTTTTAGCTAAGTAATTAGACATAACGCCCATTTAGGAGACAGGAAGTGAGGATTGTTTCATACTGTTGGTGATGTGACAGAAAATCTTTGATATACGGTGCGTTCAAGGACATTGGAAAACCATTTTTCCCAGTGAAAACGTCATAATTCAGAGAATCAGGAGGGAAACTGGGGCTAGATTTAGCTAACAGAGTTTCCCAGGTGGTGACGCGTTGTTGACAGCTGACGTTTGATGGAGGCGACTTTGGTTCACTGAAAATATTTCAATGACAATAAACTGTTTATTGTGGACAAACGCCTCCACCAAGAAACACACACAGACATAACATCTTCAAATTATTCATAAATAGGCCCATTTATAAACCTTATACACGTCCTTTCCCGTTGGTTGTCCTGCAGATAACACAAACTAACACCTGTCCATGTGCTGTTTGGATGCTCGCATAAGAAAACAGCAACAATCTTTGTTATTGTGGCCTCCATGTTTACACACGCCCAACAGTTGGTGGCAGTCACGCAACAAGTTGTTAAGCCAAACGCCAATACAGCAGAAGAAGAAGAACACGCATCCCGACCATGTGAACGCTGGTCGGATAAACAACGTAACCACGGGGACGGTCCCTGTTATTCCCAGGAGGCATGAACGCAGTAAGAGCTCCAGTTGTGGTATGAACGTGTAAACATGATCACTGACCAGCAGAGTTCTCCTCCAGCACCTCCTGAGCATCCACTTCCTCACCTCCTCCATCCTGAAACAAGAAATTAATAAAAATCCTGCTAAACGAGCAAATAATCTTCATTTCTACATGTTCCTGCATCATTAACACCTTGAGATCAGAGACAGACTGCTGTATCTGCTGATACTTTCATATTTTAACGGGACGCTACCTGTGCAGAGGAGTTAGTCGGGACGCCGGGTGACTCTGACGTCCCTGAAGGTGGCACCGCTGTCGTAGGAGCTGCATCAAATCAGTCAACACCTGAAGAATACATGAAATCTGGATATTTAAGAGAAAATAGATCAAAACAATCTGCAGGTTTTAAAACTTTGCACCACAAACAGATTTCATCTTCAATTCATGGAGATGAATAAAGTCCAACGTTGACCAATAAAGATGTGATAGCGATGCTTTTGTTGTTCAGCTGTAATACAGTATCGTTGACAGCTTTGTCACTCCACATCAGAATGGGACTGTTGGTATGGGGGGGGCCCTCTTGTTGAACTGTGCATGCTACGCTAGTTACCTGTTCAAAAGGAAAGCTAACAAGTGGTTTCAAAATGGTCCAATGGGACGGAGAAGGGAAGAAAGAAGTGCTTCCCTTCTTGTTTGATGGTGTTCTGCTAGCAGGGAGGAGGAGTTCGCCTCTTTTTCTAACAGCTCTGGATGGAAAACCAGAAGACAAGAGAAGGGATTTTTAAACCAGCTAGGGTTGGCTACCGTTCATCATCACAGAGAGCACCGGCTACTGATACAGAGAGCTGAAATTCTCTCCCTCTTTTTATTTCAGTTGGTAAAATAATTCCAATCCTATTTCTTCTATTTACTTGGAACATTGTCATTTATTTAGACATTAACATTTGACACACCACACAAAATAAAGCCCCTCCCATACAACCTATTAAATCAATTATTAATTAACTGCACTCTTAACTGTTACTCTTGTTGTTGTATCTTATTCTCTATTAGCTTTTTACCTCTTTTTAATTGCTCTTTAATTTAGTTTGATGTAAAGCACTGTGAATTGCCTTGTTGCTGAAATGTGCCATAGAAATAAAGTTACCTTTCAACCTCTAGCCTGGTAACAACAACAACTCAAACTAACTCAAGAAATCCAAAAGGAAGAAAATCTACCTTTTTTCAAATGGTTCTCCTTCTTTTGATGACTTTTCATTTTTTCATGACTCATGGGGGCCACGAGAACTTAAAAAAAAAATCCTCTGTGCCGTGAATGGGAGTGAACAGGCTCTCTGTAGACGGCTCTGGTACAGTCTTTCTAAACTAGGTTTTTAATAAACTGTCTGTACACTTCCAAAGTTCTCAATGCTTGGGTTCCATGTAGGGACCCTCATTCTGCTACCGTTGAAGTGTGCTGCTACTTTGAGCCTCGTTAGTGCTACAGAATAGAGATTTATTGTGACTTTACCCGTGCCCCGACGACTAGCGTTAGAATAAGCATCAGAAACTGTGACCACAGAGGGCGCTGCTGCACATCGTCTGCCCGTGCGTGGGAGACAATGGAGGGAGAAGAATAGCCTCTACGCTAACGGTGTAAACATGAATCATTACATCCACGGGTCCTACCTGGAGGAGGAGGAGGAGGAGGAGGAGGAGGAGGAGGAGGAGGAGGAGGAGGAGGAGGGGATTTCATTCGCTGCTCCAACCGCCTGCTCCATCTCTCCACGTTCCCCTTTTCTCTCTCCTTATTCTGGTTGGAGATGGTCTGTCTCTGCTCCGTCCTCAGCTTCTTTCTCTGCCTTTTCTGCTCAAGCTTCTGCCTCACCACCTCTTCTTTTTGGAGGCCCGACTGCCTCCTTCTCTCCTCCTCTCCCCTACTGCCTCCTTCTCTCCTCCTCTCCCCTACTGCCTCCTTCTCTCCTCCTCTCCCCTACTGCCTCCTTCTCTCCTCCTCTCCCCTACTGCCTCCTTCTCTCCTCCTCTCCCCTACTGCCTCCTTCTCTCCTCCTCTCCCCTACTGACTTCTTCCAGGTTGAGCAGTACTCTCTGCTTCCACTCCGGGCGGTCCTCTCCTTAGTCCTTAGTTTAGTTAGAAGTAACGCGTTACTGTAATCCGATTACTTTTTTCAAGTAACGAGTAAAGTAAAGGATTACAATTGCAAAACCAGTCATTAGATTCCTGTTCCTTCCCCGTGAGCAGGCTGTGTTACTGCGTTACTTCATGGTGATGTTGTTTGGTGAGACTGTCCCGTGACTGAGTGACGATGACGTGTGAGCGCCGCGACGTCAGCAGTGGCACCCACCGTATGTAGTGTTGAACAAGAGACAACATGGAGCGGGACAGAGCAGGACCGCGCAGCCTTTAATGCTCGGAAGTACCCACATTACTTTGAGTTGGACTCGGTTAAAGGAGACAAAAACATCAGCGCCTGCTGTCCACGCTGCGTGGGAAGAAAGCGTTTATCTACAGCCAAACATTCACCTCAAATCTGAGCCAGCACCTAGCAAGCTGGCTCAGGAATGTGAAACTCACTTACAATAACGCAGCACTTCATTGTTATTAGAACAGAAATAAAATGCAACTCCAAGTAGGAGGATGCTACAAACCCAGCAATAAAAATAGCTTTTTCACTGTTAGTTTGCTTTGTTCCACGTAATGCATCAGATAAAAGCACTCCAACAGTTTGAAAGCGTTCCTGTCGAGTCCTGTGGATCTGACTTTGTGTGGCGCCTTCAGAGTTTGTAAATCAGTTAACGTATCTACAATAATGAATACTTAAAGTCATGTTGGACCATTTCTTCACCTATATACACTTTAAATGTCTGGAGTTCCTTTAGCCACCTTTAATTATCTGTAACCACTATCACTGAGCTTAATGTACTTAACCCACTTATATCAAGATATGGATATATATATATATATATATATATATATATATATATATATATATAAATATATTAAGAGCTTTTAAGTAAATTGCATGTGGCAGTTAGATAAATCTTAGATCACTTATTCAACACATAACTTTTCACACCTTAGCTCTGATACCTTCAGCAAAGGGAATAAACATCACTGTTATCAGGTCATCAATTAACATGTAATATTTACTCTGAAATAAAATCACTCTCCTTTAAACTTCCGTGTGTGTGTGTGTGTGTGGTGTGTGTATGTGTGTGTGTGTGTGTGTGCTGGCATGTGTGTAAAAACACTGGCTCCGATTGGCTACCATGAAACATGACTCTGCCTTAGCCAATCATAATCGCTTACCTCGTTATTAACCCACCTCCTCACTACACTGAAAAAATTTAATCATTGACTTTAATTTAATTTATTAAGGCAACCAGTTCCACGTATTTTTATTCCGTTAGTTAAAAGCAAAAATATTAAGGTCATTTAATTTATGTTACAGTAACATGATTGTAAATTCAGCTAATTAAATGTTTTACTTCTGATCAACAAGACATATTTAAGCTTAACCAAATTAAGTCAGTTATGTTATATTAACCTAAATAATATATGTACAGGCTACATATTTTACATTTGTCAATTCAGCATATATCTTATTTGTAGTCATTAAATAATACATTATGGGTAATGAAAACATTAGGTTTTCATCTACTATAAGTTTTACTATTTACTTTGACATAATTCAATCAATTTTGTCAACCGGTTCCACACAAATGAATTAGGTACACCCAACATAGTTTTCTTATTTCCTTTATTCACCAACACAGCAGTGATTCAGTAACATTTTGGTGCAATTCTATACACTACAGTAACATTGTATACAATAAAGTAACATTTAAATGCTTGTACACATTTGTAGACACATGGAATTACAGCTGCAAATATTAGTCGATTGATTGACAGCAAATTAAATAATTCACACATTTTATTAAATAACTCATACTTTTTACGGTTTAATAAATAATACTTTTACAGTTTTCAAATTTGTTTACAACAAAATAATAGTCTCTCCATCTAACAGCCTTGCCCCTGGAAACTTTATTTTAGATGTTAACACTAACAAACATGTACTCTCTGTCAAAGTAGCATTTCTTTAACGGGTATATGAAAGATGGTCTGGTGATTGAACTTCCTTGCAGTTGTTTTTGATGCAGCTTAGTGTTAAAACATCCACAAAATATCCACAGTTATATATCAACCATTTTTGCGCAGCATGGTCTCTCAATTCTACATCACTTCTCTAGTAGTGCCACTCAACTACCACTTTTCATGTATGGTAAAACCTTTTCAAACGTTTACAAAAAAATTTGTTGTTTTCCTCAAGTGTAGTTTCTCTGCTCTATTTTCAAACAGGTAATAATTTTATTCAGTTTCGGCCCAAAATATTTCTCCTGTTCTATGGAATATTCAGCATCCAAATCAGTGATTGTCTCATACATGCAGTTGGTTCTTGAGCAGCTGTACCTTGGTTGAGAGTCTGCAAGTATCCATTTGAAGGAAGAACTTTTGAAGTACTTCAAAGAAGGCTTTCAGTCTGTTAGGATAACTGAGGGCACATGCAGAGGCAAAGTCTCCCAAGTCATGCAGAACATCAACAACCTCTATCACAATTCCAACATCGGCTGGAGGAGTGGTGGTATCACCTCCCTTAACATCCATGCTGTAGATCAGTGGTCGGCAACCTTTTTGATATGAAGTGCCCTTTCAAAATTATTTGTTTATTAGTGTGCCATGTCAACATTAAGTTTAACTATGACATCACATCAAAATGTAATATCCAGGGAATCTGTAATTTTATTCCATAGCAACATTTGATAACATTTATTTCTTATAATAAGGACCTTTTAATTATTATTATTATTGTATATTATTATTATTATGATTATGGAAACATGGTTTTAGCATGCAGCGTCCTGATTGGTGGAAAATGGGCTGACAAAAATATCACTGTCAAAGAGCCTGAAGCGAAAAGTTGTGGAAAAGCCCAGCTTTAATGATGAATGGACTGATAAGCAGGTCCTGTATGTCTCATTTTCATTGAAATGATGCTGTGGCAAAATAATAATAACACAACCAGCATCATTATCAAGAATGAAGAACACGAACATAACGACTCCGTCATTCACATGCATATTAAGTAGCCATATGTATTTGTTTTGGTCTTATAATGCGTCCATATTTACCGCTCCAGTGGAGAGGACGGTTTCTTCAGCCAGCTTAAGTTTATAAGAATTTGTCCAAATTTCCAGATTCCCTGAAAACTAAGATAAACAGACTACAAACCGACAGCTTTTCTTTTAGCTTGTTTTGTAAAAATGTGCTATTTGCAGAGTAGAGCTGTGTTTGCGTAAAACAGCGCGGTGGACAAGAGTGTACTGAGCAGATTGAAATATCGCTTTCTACATGTTTATGCCGGTCTACACAGGTGAGTGCATTGATAAGTATTGACTTTTAACTCACAAAGGTTTAATTGTAGCCTCCTTACAGTAACAAGACTAGCGTTAGTTCATCTGCCCCAGCGGCCGTTGGTAATCCTCTCTGTATTGTTCCCATTCAGAGATATGAATCAATCAAACTACTGTGTGTGTGTGTGTGTGTGTGTGTGTGTGTGTACCAGTGGCCGTTGGTAATCCTCTTTGTATCGTTCCCAGTCAGAGATATGAGTCAAACTACCGTAAATAACACGTTGCGCAACTGTGAACGTTGTAGTTTGGTGTGCGGATGAGAGAGTGCATATTGCCAGCGTGCCATTGGTTAAGGTCCCGCGTGCCCATGGTGGCACGTGTGCCTAAGGTTGCCGACGCCTGCTGTAGATACAAGCTCCCTCTCAACAGCTGTACCATCGGCTTCCTTACAGAGGAGAAAGAGCAAGGAGAAAAACAAATATTAGAAAATGTTTTACCTACGCAATTCAGATTTCCTGTATATAATTTTAATTTGAATAGCATCACACCAGTATGTGTATAAATAAGATGAAGTAATGCTGGGTGATTGTAACAAACTAGAGATAATTTTTATCATTTACATTATTTAATAAACACTGACCAAGCACTTTATTAGGCAGGGCAATCTAATGCAATCCAACAGCTCTGCTATAGATTCTCTTTAATTATACTTAGATATTTTCAGTTTTTATTTAAATTGTGTTCCTAATATTCTCATGTAGGTAGACAATAATACTAAAACATTTGTACATTAAAACTGTACACCGCCAACACCCAGTACAACCTCAGTAATTATTGGTAATTAATCACCTTACTGTTAATGTCCGAAAAAAAAAAAAAAGTTTAATACAATAATGCATACACAAACCCACACCTCACATTTCTATAAACGTGAAATGGATGACATCTCAAACAAGGTTACCACCACTTTGTAGATGTCCGCATTTAACAGGGAAGGGAAAGAAGAAAACAATAAAGAATCTTGTTTGTTTTAAATCTCTTTCACGTACGAAAACTAAAGTTTTTGTCCCTTAGCTTTTCACAACAATCACTAATAGATAAACCCGAAAACCAGCCTCAATTGTTTGTGTGATCAGTGCTGTATGTTGAGAAGCAAACTTCTGTTTCTCATTCCAATACATTTGATCCCTAAACACAGCTACAGTGATTGGTATGTGTTTATATTCGGAGGTGGCTGCAAATAAAAATTTGAAAGAAGCACAAGAGTTGCTGTTCAGAGTGCATTCATAGATACTGTCTAGTCAGTCAGATTCACTAGTCAACATCAACTTATAATTCCATAATATTTTCTACCAACTGCAAAACATACCTGTGTCATTGGGGCCATAATGATCCTGATTTCCTCCCTGCAGAGCCTCCTTTGTTCAACACTTTCATGAGCTGCTCAGTGCGTTGGTCAAGTTGTGTAAGGAACTTTGAGAGAAGGGGAGTAGTAGTATAAGACAAATTCTGCCTCCATCTGAAAACATGTCCACAAATACAAATCATATTAATGGTACCTACTAAAACAGTCAACATTCATTATTTTAGTAATACCTCATGAAAAGGTTTTTCTATGTTCTGCCATAACGTACCACATGAAAACTTCGCAGTCCAAAAGACTATCCCAGCCAGGATCTGAAATTCAAAAGTTTAACAGAAGCCATCAACTACTGAAATGCATTACTTGCATTTAATAGAGCTCTATACCTTAAAATATATTTAAAAAAATCTATTCAGAAGAAAATAATAAAGCTGTCAGCTAATAAATGTTCCTGAAAATATGCAAATCCCAGATTTTGCAATAATTAGGGAGCTAGTTACCTTTTATGAGTAGGTCTTATCCAGACAGGAGCACAACTCATCAATGAAGCAATTGTTCAGGATCAGAAATTTTGCAACATAATGATTACTAAAAGAGACAATAAATATAAATATAATAATAAAATAATAAATGTATAAAGATCTTAAAGTGATGGTTTGGAGTAATTTCACCCTAGGGTCCTTTGCACCATGACCTCGAGCCAAACACCCCCCCAGAAGCTTTTTTCAGCTGGGTCTAGCATTGGGAGAGTTAGTGTAGAGTAGCGTTAGCCGCTGAATAGCTTAGTGCAGGGGCTAATGGACCCACGTTTGTATCTGGTAAATGACCCCACTAATAATGCCCGAAATGATACCAAACGTCTACAAGTAGTACAAATAGGTTATGTACTCATAAAACGATGGATTGTAAAGTTTGTAAGTACACCAGAAGTTTATGTAAATAACACTTGCCTGCTGGCTTCTGCTCTCTGCTGTTGTTGTTGCTGCTGTAAGACGAGTGCTTAGGGCCGTCTACAAATTACTACACCGAAAAGAGATGCAACAAAAATATTTTTTAATTTAACTTTTTTTTTTTTATTAAGTGCTGTAGTATAACTAGCAGGAGACAAGTAATAATTGAGGTAAGTTTGGAGACATTACCTTATTTAATCATTAAATTAATACATGTTTTTGTTGTATCTCTTTTCGGTGTAGTAATTTGTAGACAGCCCTAAGCACTCGTCTAACTGCAGGTACAGCAGCAACAACAACAGCAGAGAGCAGAAGCAAGCAGGCAAGTGTTCATAAACTTCTGGTGTACTTACAAACTTTCCAATCCATCGTTTTATGAGAGTATAACCTATTTGTACTACTGTCGACGTTTGGTATCATTTCGGGCATTATTAGTGGGGTCATTTACGAGATACAAACGTGGATCCATTAGCCCCTGCGCTAAGCTATTCAGCTGATAACGCTGCTACGCTAACTCTCCCAATGCTAGACCCAGCTGAAAAAAGCTTCTGGGGGGTTGTTTGGCTCGAGGTCATGGTGCAAAGGACTCTAGGGTAAATTACTCCGAACCATCACTTTAACAGATCAATTATTGGGGCACATTTTACATGGTTCTTAAAGCAACACTATGCAACTTTTAGCTGCAGCTGTAGTTCCAATGAGACAACCAGTAAGGGAATCAAAGTGGAGGATAGCGCGAGCTGTAGTTCTACTGAGACAACCAGTAAGGGAATCAAAGTGGAGGATAGCGCGAGCTGTAGTTCTAATGAGACAACCTGTAAGGGAATCAAAGTGGAGGGTAGCGCGAGCTGTAGTTCTAATGAGACAACCTGTAGGGGGACCAAAGTGGAGGGTAGCGCGAGCTGTAGTTCTAATGAGACAACCTGTAGGGGGACCAAAGTGGAGGGTAGCGCGAGCTGTAGTTCTAATGAGACAACCTGTAGGGGGACCAAAGTGGAGGGTAGCGCGAGCTGTAGTTCTAATGAGACAACCTGTAGGGGGACCAAAGTGGAGGGTAGCGCGAGCTGTAGTTCTAATGAGACAACCTGTAGGGGGACCAAAGTGGAGGGTAGCGCGAGCTGTAGTTCCACTGAGACAATCAGTAGGGGGACCGAAGCTGCTGTTATCTGCAGCTGTAGTTACATAGTGTGGCTGAGCTACAATATGACAAAAATGTCCGTAAAACGTGCTTTTACATCATTCCTTAGCATGACTTTCACACACTCAACCAGATTAAAAAGTAATGAAAAAAAAACTAATGATTGGGCTGGAGGGGCTATATATTTTATACTCTAAATGTGCAAAGTAAACTTTCAAATTCACCACAAATAAGTGGACGGGTCAGGTCCACAAATGGACACCTTTTCTATTGTTTATCTGTATTAGCTAAATGCAGAAAGTTTAGCACGCAGCGAGCATGACACAGCCACAACATTCACTTTAGGCTTAGAGGCTAACGTTAGTAGCGGCTTGCTGCTTGTGGTGTTATGGCGTGCTGGATTACCTGTTGTAATAAACAGCGAAAGCGCCGCGACCGCACCACTGTGGAAGCGAGCCTTAACGTCACTTGTCTGGTTGTTCACTCTCTCCCTCACTCGAGCTGACCAGAGCTAACCGCTAACATGAGCTAATTACATTGGGCATTGGGCCACCAGCACTAAATTCAAGTTTAGAAACACTACACACGTTGGATATAGCTAGCTAAGCGGCACCCTGCTGGATAAACAGCAAACCGACCTTGGTCATACAGCTAACGTTAGCTAGCTAGCTAAGTTTGCTAGCTAGCTAAGTTTGCTAGCAAACATGTCGAAGACCCACCTGCTTTTACAGCAGTTTGCATCACAAACACAAAGTACAATCATTCTCAACATGAAAATATTACAAAACAGGTTTGAGTGAAAGAAAATGTCCTCCTACCTTTTCCAAATCAGACTCCAAACACCAACTGCAACTTTTCCGACAGAATGACCGAAATTAACCTAAGGAGGGTCAGGCGTGGTCAAGTCAGAAATTCAAAGCTACGCATGCGCAGTCTGACGCATCTCAGTCTTCTTCTCCTTTTTTGGTTTAAATGGCAGCTGGTGTTTAATACTGCCGTCTTCAGGATGTAACAAGTATTGCAATGCTAATTCACTTTAATTAAATATTTGGGATTTATCAATACATTCATATTATTTACAGGTAACAATAGACACAATTACATGAACTTTACTTGAAAATAACATTTTAACCTAACAAATACATGTATTTTAAGTAAACTGAACATTAAACAACTATTTAAAGTGCACAACCCCCCTGATTCAATTTTTTGAGTGTAGCTGCGAGCCAGGGGTGCGTTCCAATTACACAATTTATTCAATCAATGATTTTTCTTCAGTACTCACGGTTTTCAGCCGCTCCTCCCAGGGTCACCGAAGGTCCCTTCCTTCCGAAGGACGCCCGCTAGCCTTCTGTGGTCGCCGATCTGAGAGAGGTCAGGTGCTCAGGGGCTCTGACCAGCCGAGCGGGTAGGGAAATGCACTCCCACTGGGAGATAACAGGAGGTCTGACTGTCTAAATTGGTCCCCGCCAGGCTGCAACTCGCCACGGGCGGTTAAAGAGGAATCTGAAATGTCCCCGTGAGGGGTGTCCCCTGCCTAGACGCGGGGGTGAAGAATCTGTTCTGAAGAATCCCAAAGAAAACACGAAACTCGTGAAGTTTTGGTCCCCTAGCCCAACACGAGCTTAGGTGGTTTTATTTTTTATATGATGAAAAGACAAAAAAAGCTAAATTAAATGAAATACACTAGTCCCAGAAACGAGTTGGTTCAATGAGTGTCCCTCCGACTGTTGAGAGTTATAGTCTCTTAAGTCCTGCTGCCCAAAAGCACAAGGTAACCTAGGCTGTCTCTAAATGCTATTCTCTGAACCAAGTGGGTTCAATGAGTGTCTCCTCTAGATAGAGGCACTAAAACCCTTGTGCTCAGAGCACGAGCTGAATAATTGCTGTCTTGAGCTTGCAAAGCTTCTCTTTTTATACACAATTTGGCTCCCTCCCCCAGAGACAACGCTAGGGGGTGTTCACCATAACTTAATATCTTTGAAAGGTAACACAGCAGAGGCTTACAGGAAATACACACAATGCGCAATACATAATGTGCAGTTGGGGGTAAACAGTTTGTGGTCGGCCTGCTTCTTCGTTCACCGCTCTACCAACTGTCAGCATTCTTCTACTAGCAGAAGAATGAACTTCACTTCTCTGTCAGTACTTTTACACTCAACCAACTGCACCATTTAAAAGCACACTATATGTCCTGTTATGAATGCAATTCAGATTAATGTTTTTAAGCATTCACACTGATTAATATATTTTAAGCAGCAATATAGTTTCAGCTGTTTTGGGGTTTTCAACTGAACTTCCGTTCAACACTAACAAACACACACTTGGTTTATTTGTCTGAACTGAATTCATGTCCCATTTCTTGTCCGGCGTGTCACTAAAACATACAACTTTTAACCCCACCCACAATCTTCCCCTAACCCTAACTGAGTGGTTTCACCCTGCACGTTAAAAAAATAACACCAAAGGACTGACCAGAATGTTAAAAAGTTACGGCAAGAGATCCTGATCAAGGGTCAGTCTGTTGGTGAGTTGGGAGTGAGTTGTTAACCTCAAGAAGGGCTGAACAAGTCACACTGCACTTCTACTGGCCCTGGGATAAATGTCTGCTGGAACACATAACTCTAACTTTACTAAGTACTAATTTTTACTAAGCCCCGTTTCACACTAGCAACATTTAGCCCTGGATTTACGCTTAACGGTGCCTTTAAGTGGAGACACCAATGGAGAACGGGGATGGGAAACGGGACACGCCTTTCACCTGGGTGAACGTCCTGTATTGTTTGACCCATCCACCCCCCGAACCAACCTATGAAAAAAAAAAACCTATGCGGAATTTCGGGCTTTCATACTACTCAATACCGTCATGCTGTGATCACGAAAGATCCTTCCCGTTGAAATACATTAGTTTAAATAATGTGCTGAGCACCACGAAAAAAATTAAGATAAACGTGTTAGGTAAGTTTATTTGTCATGACTCAATACATTACAATTACGTGACCATTTCATGAACTGCCGTGAGACTGGGTTGAAATATATGATTATAAGTGATTCCCAGTTGGTCGGTTGAAACATTCAGCATCAAAAACAGGCGAAACAGCTATTGTTCCTTTTCTCTGAATACCGCTGAAGATTTGTGTCACCCCAAGAAAACATGTAAAAGACAAAATATGGTTCTGAGCCAGAAAAAGCCACGCTGCATTTAGCATCTGTTTGATGACATCAGAGGCTGTTTGATGACATAAGAGGCTGTAGAGGATGAGTAAATGACCAACCAGTATCTCTTGAACCAGCAGGTGTTCAATCATCACTCAGAAATCTTTCTCAATTATTTGCTTCTTGTTTGTCTATCAGTGAAGTTCTGCCTCCATCTAGTGGCTGAAACTACAAATCAGTAATCATGTGTAACACTCAGTTATTGGAGAGATTCATCATCTCTCTCCACAGTTTGGTTCTTCAGTTTAATGTCAGCTCTCTGGAAAGGACTGGATCCACCTCATGGAGAACAGAGATCAGAACTGAGCTGGCTCCTCGTCCTTTTCTTCTCACCGTGTCCATCACGTCTCGAGCTTTGTCTGCTCTGCCTTGTGTTCTGGCTGACTGCATTTCCTCATCAGTTATAACACCACGCTCAAGGAGTTTATCCAGAAGCTGGTTCAGAACTGGATCAGACACTCGCTCTACAAACTGTGTCCGAACTTGCCTCAGCATGTCTTCTGGGGGATCACTGTCCTCTGCTGGCTCATTCCTCCGTGGATTTGGCCCAGTTGGAACTGGAAGATAACCGGGGAAAATACTTTGTCAAATAAAATTGAAGTGAGATGATCAAACGGAGAAATGTATCTTTTTAGATAAAACAGATGTTGACAAAATTTTCCTTTGGGGACATCATTTGATATTGGGAAAAATTTGAATTTGGAAAAAAGGTAATACATTGCAATATATTGCAGAATATTGTAATATGTTTAAAATCGCAATAATATCATATTGTGACATAAGTATCGTGATGATATTGTATCGTGAGGCCTCTGGGGATTCCCCCTCCTACTTTGCTGTAGCGTTCCTTTTTAATACTGTAAAACTTATTTTATTATTTATTTTACATTTATTTGTATCTTATTAATACATACTGTGTGTATATGTTTATACTTATATTGTTTATATTCTTTTTATTCTTATATTTAGAACATGTATGACATGCACCAACAACACCATGACAAATTCAGCCAGGAGACCCGGTTTCATGTCCCGTTTGAAAAGAAAAGGAAACAGAGTTTTTTTTTTTTACTTTAGGGAACAAACAGAGCTACGTCAAGTTCTGGGTCACGTGGTAACCTGCAGGAAGAGAAGTCACGTCTGATCTCAACTAGAGATGCCCCAATCGTGCTTTTAGCCGCCGATACCGATTGTCTTCATAACTATACAAGTCTATTGTCTTCTTTTGTATCAGGTGGATCAAAACTTTACCAATCAGTTCTACGTCATGCTCCCAGACGCTCTGTCCTTCATCTTGGACTCTTAAAGTCACTTCTGGTGTGTTTATAGGCAGGCGGATCTCAAACGTTGAGTCGTAGTTTGGTCCAAACTCCAGGTCAAAATCTGCTTTCTGAAAAACCAAAGAGTCAGTGGCCCTCATTTATGAAACGTGCGTACGACCTAAAACAGGCGTAGGATGGGCGTACGCCAATTCCTACGCAAAGCTCGGCATTTATCAATTTGAACGTGAGCGTAGGCTGCGATAAAATCTCACATCTGGTCTGAACTCGTGTACGCAAGTTTCTGAGTCAGCGTGGCCTTGCGGTGCAGCATATACTCAGTTTAACAGGAGAAGGAGAAGTCATCAGTTGATCACTTATCAGCAATGCCAGATCTGGCTCTTTTAGAAGACCTCTATGAACGGTACAACAGTGCACACGTACGCGCACGTGCCATGGTGGAGCGCTCCATCGGATTGTTTAAGGGCAGATGGCTTGCAATGCAGCAGGGAACCATACTTACCGCACAGAAAAATGTCTTAAATATTGTTATAGCAATAGGTAGCGAGAAGCCGTGACAGCCCCAACTGCTATACGACGGAGACAGGATATTATTCCTCGCTTTTAAAAGGTAGCCTATAGTGTTATGTTTGGCAAGGATATTCAATACAGGAAACATGACGATGCAGAACATTTTTATTTATTATTCAGGTTTTAATTTCTCTGTCGTGAAAGATTTATTTCTGCCATTGACCGAGTTATTTCGACTTGTTTTTCCAGCCCCTGTGCTGTCAGGAGACCGGGTCGAGGTGGTGGTCCAGCACGGGGGGGCGGAGGACATGCACTCTCCGTCAGCTGTTGCCTCGCTCTGACTCATGAAAAAAAACACGAGTAAAATAAAAGACACTGCATAAACTCCGCTACCTTGTGTTTATTTAAATATAGGTACACCATGTAGGCCTAAGAGATTACAATAGAAGCCTGTATATTACTATTAGGACTATAGAAAATGTGTCAAGGATGTATAAATTAAATAGGCTAAACTTCAGATGGAGTCCGATTTACTACGGCAACACTGTTGACCGCATCAGTGATCTCTTTCCATCCCGCATTCTTTCTCCAGCCTTTAATACCAGTTTTCAGGCTGCCAAATAGTACACACGTTAGTGCAAATGAACCGGAGATATCAGGGTTTCAATCTCCACCTCTGAAAAGTGCCGCTTCTCAGCCGCATTACGTCTCACCGTGTCGTAAATTGTAGGGGCGAGGCCTCAAAACCGAGAATATATTGGGGCGGTGATATTTAAATTACGATCGTTTCCGGCCGCTGCATTTATCAATGTATGACCATTCTTACGCTCTGATTGGTGTGATACGAACGTTTCATGAATCCCACGTGAAGCCTGTCGTAAGACGATTTCGGCGCTCATATCTGCGCTGGTTTCTACGTTAGGTTGATAAATGAGGGCCAGTATCTCCAGAGACTCTAAAGTTAACTAAAGGATGAAAACGTGTCAGCATGTTACAGCACTAACAAAGACTTTTATTTTTAAATCCTTACCTTTGGCTGTATTTTCACAGCCTGAGGACATTGGACGGTGTAGCTTTGATCTTTGATGAGTTTACATTTGGAAGGAACCCGGATGTTCCTAGATTGTTGATATTGTTCGCTCACCTAAAGACACATCAGAACATTTTAACTTTCAAATGTATCAACCCTTACTGAGGACAGTTAAGAGTGGCAGACTGAGCACCAGTTTGCCACCCTGGCCTCCACAAGGACATTGATTCATCTGCCTCCTACGTTCTGGACTACAGCAACACTAACAGCACTACAACCCTCAACCAGATTACAACATGCTCACTGGTGTTTTAAGACAGGCTTCAAACATTGTAACATGAAGCTTTACCGTGCTCAGAGGGATGTTTCTCGGCAGGAGAAGCACATTGAGGTTTTGCCTCTGTGTTGCTGGGTTTAGTGGTCCGAGAAACAGCATAATTTGGCCGCTGACAGGTATCGTCCACAACCTTTTAACTACATCCCAGATCAGGCCAAGGACAGAGAGGTGAGGGACATTTACAACCACGTGAGTGTCAGTAATCTCCAGCGGCTCGAGGATGCTCATCCCATCATCAGTGATGTGGACGACAGACAACAGGCCATCAGGCAGCGGAGCTGTGGAGACACAGAGCTAGTCAACTTTGGTTTTATGGATAATTACGGCATCACAGCACTAAATCCATCTTGTATTGCAGCAGTGTTACTAGTTTCACTAGTACTAACTAGCAGCTTTATTAAACTCATCTCTTACCATCTATGATTTCACAGTGTGGAAAGTGGAGCTGACAGACAGCAGCCTTCTCTGAACACTTGATGTCGTACAGCGGCCCTGCAGCCATCCTGCCAGCTGATTGGAGGAGGCTCTCATCCCATTGGACAGTGTTGTACAGCAGCTCCGCCTTCTGAGTCGTAACAAACACCAGTCCAGTCAAAGCACACTGGAACCCACCTGGACCAGGACACCTGAACCTGTCTGACACAGAAGGGCCAATCACAAACAAGCTCTTGCTCTGTGGGTCAAATCATGTGTTGATTGAACCGTGCAGACGCTCTGTGTTGTTATTCATCTTGTACATTGAGTTTTACATGATTCAGTCTTCCTTTCTGCTCGGTCACAACCGGCGATCTAGCCGACCGTCCAGCAGACAGATCACTGATTCTTCAGCTGATTGATCAGGTGTCGTAACCTCAAACTGAACGTCAAACGACAAACAGTCTGGCAGAAATTCACCCAGATTCTAAAATAAGTCAGAGCGACAGATTTGGGGAAAAAGTCAGATTTAATCTGCCCGGCAACACAAACACAAAATCCATCCAGCTTTTGTCCTAGTAACAAGTCTTAAAAACTAGAAATGTGATCGCTGCATTGCTTAAAAATTTGGGGACCAAACTGAGTTTCTGGACAAGAGAGTAAAGCAGCAGCTGCAGTGAAGTGAAGTGGAAGCACTGAAAGGAGTTGAAGTGAAAAAACCATGGCGACAGCTGCAACCAAGATCTTGGTGCCAACGTTCTCCAAGGAAATACGCTGGGTGAAAAAACATACGGAGTAAACTCCCCAGAAGCTAGGATTAATAACAAGCATTTCTGGGACGGGATGCACACAAATGGTAATAGAGAGGGAGAGGAGAGAGCAGCTCAGTGTGTCAAAGGAAGGAAGTCCCCCAGCAGTCTAGAACTACAACAGCGTAACTAAGAGAGACAGGCAGTTTAAGGAGAGGAGCCTTGTCGGGCTAGAACTCTCCCCTGCCTGATCGGGCTGTGCTGGCCTGCCTCCCTCTACTTTTGTTATATTATTAATCTGACGACTATGAAGAAAAGCATGTGGGCCTGGTTAGGCGGACGCTGCAACTCCTCCTCCCTAACTATAAGCTTTTTCCAAGAGGAAAGTTTTATGTTCATTCTTAAATACGGTGACAGTTTCTGCCCCCCGAACCCAGACTGGGAGCTGGTTCCACAGGAGAGGAGCCTAATAGCTGAAGGCTCTGGCTCCCATTCTACTTTTAGAGACTCTAGGTACCACCAGTAAGCGCAGTGCTCTAGTGGGACAATAAGGTATTAGGAGCTCTTCTAGATATGATGGTGCTTGAACATTTAGAGCTTTGTAGGTCAGGAGGAGGATTTTAAATTCAATTCTGGATTTTATGGGAAACCAATGCAGAGAAGCTAATACAGGAGAAATATGATCTCTTTTCCTAATTCTCGTCAGAACATGCGATGCAGCATTCTGGATCAACTGGAGAGTATTAAGCGACGTCCACAAATTTAGGACTCAGTGTGCAATAACTTTAAGTGTTGAACGGAGGTCAAAAGTATTCAGCTTTTATGATTTGGTTACCTGTATGAAGTCTTTCCAGACTCAGTCAGCAGCTCAGGTGTGAAACTCATAGTGTCCTGAAATTGAAACAAAACAAAAAGAGTTGATTAGTAACAGGTCAGGATCCTCACTGCTTCACTTTCTACTCTACGTGCACTATTTACTCTTTATTCATCACTTCACCATATGTCAGAATTACTAAATAACTGTCATTATTCAGTAAAATGATCATGCACAAGTGAAGCTTGCAGGACTCCAGCAGCAATATTATAGCCTGGAGGGAAACGACCTGAGGAACCCCAGGCTGATCACTGACAAATTAATGAAAATGTTAAAGTGAAACACTGACATTTGTATTGGGAGCCTCTCCTCCCACAAACTGCTGCTGCTTCAACTTCTCTGGATCATCAGGACTCAGCTGATCCTCTCTTCTGTCCTCAGACACATCAAGGTTTGTCTTCGATGTGGACGGATCTGGTGGGGGATTAGAGCCATCGCACGGAGAGAAGGAGACAGCAGATGTGAAACTTGAACTTCAACTTTATCTGTGTCCCTGAAGGGTGATTAGGTGTGCAGCAAGTATAAACACATACAATAAACATAAATACATACAAGTTCTACACACAGGCCACCTGGAACACAACTGTAACAGTACGAGGACAAATAAATACCAGTACAAGTTGCATGGATAGCAGCGTCAAAGTGACCTACATAGGGTCAAAACATGCATATCAGCCGACAAAGATGGAACAATATAATCAACAATGACCATCAACCACAACATCAGCATCCAGACACAGACACAGACGCGCACACACACACACACACACACACACACACACACACACACACACACACACACACACACACACACACACCTTTATCAATGTTTCTGACATCCTCGACACATAGTCAACAGACTAGAATACATAACCAACCAGCCAAAGAATAAAGAAAGAAAGAAAAGAAAGAGGACGAAATGAGGTAGCCACGACATTAAAGAAGACTCTTCCCCTGACCTCTATTCAAGAAGGAAATGGCTGCAGGTATAAAGGAGTACTTGTACCTGTTACTCCTTACAGATAGATATCTTAGACGGGAGCCAGACGGCAAGGACTGAAATTCAAGGAATAAGGGAACTGTCGGCCCAAATAGCATTAGCTTTCCTGACTATCTCTCCATGGAACAGGTCTGATAATGTGCACTTTTGGACACCAAATATCTTGTTGCTCATCTTCACAACTCTGTTTAGTGCAGTTTTGGACTTGATGTTAATAGTTCTGAACCAACAGAGAAGGGGGAAGGTCAGGACAGAGTCAATATAAGATCTGTAGAACAGAATCATGAGTGACTTGTAGACATGAAACTTGGACAGTTTCCTCAGGCAATACAGGTGCTGCTGGCCTTTTTTGCATAACGCCTCTGAGTGGAAAGTAAATTTGAGCTTGTTATCCACTATGGTCCCAAGATATTTATAGGTTTCAGCCTATAGACTGTTTCAGAGTCTACAGTCTGTCCCTTGATAATGGTATTTTGGTTGTTAGTGGTTAGTTACATTAGTTTTCTGCACATTTAGGTGTAAGAATGCATTGTCACACCAATCTACAAATTCATCAACTACAGGACCGTGGCTGTTTTCACTGTCATGTAGGAGGCTGATTAATGACTATAGTGCTAAGAGGGCATCTTGGCTCCCTGTGAGGTGATGCAAGATGGTGCCTGTATTCGGCTTTGCGTCTGCCACCTCTTCAATAACTCGGACACTAGTGCTTTGCCTAGTGGTATATTATGCCATATTAAGCCAGTCAACTAAATGCTGTGTCTCTGCTGTTATTCAATATGATCGGCACACGCTATTTCATATCAAGGAGCAAATGAAAGACGCGTGTGTTACCTGGGACAGGTATAAGGATTATTTCCCTCCACTTTTTGAATGTGCCACGTCATCACCGGAGTACCTGCTGCTAGTGAAGGAACAGGGATACTATCATTTAAATGAACTGTGCCCCCCGGACTGCTCCGTGTTTGGAACTCCACGGGTTGAGCGGAGATGAGGCGGCCTCGCACTCATCCGCAGAAATTGTTTTCGCTGTAGACTTACAAATCCGGAGCCTTTCAACTCATTTGAGCTTCAAATGACAAAGGTTGGAAATACTACCTTCTTTTAATGTATTTTAATTTACCGACCTCCTGGTTCTGCACGAAAGTTCCTAGACGAGTTTTCAGATTTTGTATCTACTATTATTAAATTAGATAAAGTTTTAATTCTTGTGGATTTTAATTTCCACATTGACGATCCCTCTTGTAATGTAGCGTCTGAGTTTTTAACACTTACAGACTCTTTTAATTTAAAGCAGCATGTTTCTGTTCCTACACACAAAAAAGGCCAGACTTTAGATCTTGTTTTCTCCTTTGGCCTAGACATAAATTTCCTGAATGTTATGGATGTTCATGTGACTGACCATTGCGACTTATTGTCTCACTAAACGAAATGATGAAGCAGGCCAGATCTAAATATTTTTTTGATCTTGTAAATCAGAATAAGAGAAATCCAAAAGCTGTATCAGATATTATTCAGAATATTGTTCCACCCTCTACTCCTTTGGTGCCTGTTTTAACCACTGAGGACTGCAACAACTTCTTAAAATATTTGGTTAATAAGGTGAATGAAATCAAAATTAGTGTAAAAACATCTGATGAGAGCCCAATTGTGGTAGCTACCCCAAATTGCTCCTGGGCTAACTTTTCTACTGTCTCATTAGATGATGTCATGGTCTTACTTAAAAAAAATATTATTAACATATCACTTTCCACTGGGATCGTCCCAAACTATTATAAACAGGCAGTGATAAGCCCCATTTTAGAAAAAGCCCAATTTGAATCCAGCGGAGCATTCTAATTATAGGCCAATATCAAAACTGCCTTTTCTTTCAAAAGTCTTGGAGAAAGTAGTATCTGAGCAGCTGACAGCTTTTCTAACTAACAATGAACTCCTGGATAAGTATCAATCAGGTTTCAGAAAGATGCACTCGACGGAGACTGCTCTCCTCAGAGTGTCAAATGATGTTCAGATGGCTACTGACTCGGGAAGATACTCAGTATTGGTTTTATTGGATTTATCATCAGCTTTCGATACAGTGGACCACAAAATACTGTTACATAGATTGGAAAAAGAGTTTGGTGTGGTTGGGCCCGTTTTAAAATGGTTTTCCTCTTACTTGAGTGATAGAACTTTTTCTGTATATGTAAATGATATACTGTCTGAAACCACTCCATTCTTAAATGGTGTTCCTCAGGGCTCTGTCCTAGGTCCATTTTATTCTTACTGTACATTACCCCTCTTGGAAAAATTTTGAACAACTTTAACAACGTGTCATACCATTTTTATGCAGATGACATACAGTTGTATTGCTCGTTCAATGACTGTGAGTTACACAAACTAACGGATTTATTGGACTGTATTTCCTATGTAAAATCGTGGCTTGCTAGTACCGGTAATTGCCTCCAATTAAACGCGAAAAAGACTGAAACCCTGATTGTAGACCCAGACAACAAAATTCCATCCATCATCCAGCATCTAGGTTCTCTGAGCTCCACTGTCCAGTCGAGCATTAGAAATCTTGATGTCTGGTTTGAACACTCAATGTCTTTGGACTGCTATTCAAGACTTCTGGTCAGAAATTGTTTCTATCATCTAAGAAATATTGCAAAATTGAGGACAATTTTAACAGACTCTGACCTTGAGATGGTTATTCATGCTTTTATCTCTTCACGTTTAGATTATTGTAACTCTCTTTTTATGTTTCTTAACAAATCTTCTGTAAATCGTCTTCAAATGGTTCAAAATGCTGCGGCAAGGCTTTTAACAGTATCTGGCAGAAGGACACACATCAATCCCATTTTGTCCTCCCTACATTGGTTATCTATTAAATTTCGTATTGAATTTAAAATATTGGTTTTAACTTTTAGAGCTTTAAATGGTCAGGGCCCAGAATACATTGCTGACTTGTTAGGCTCATACTCCCCAGGCCGTGCCTTTCGATCAGCAGGCCAAAGTCTCTTAATGGTGCCAAAGACTCGCTTTAAAACACGGGGAGACCTGTCCTTCGAGGCTGTAGCCCAGTAGCGGAGATAGCGTGGGTGCCTGTGTGCGGTCGCCCCAGGGCCCCGTGCCAATGTGGGGCCCCTCAATCACCGCCGATCTTCCGTCACTTGATGCAAACAGTTCGTTAGCAGAAAGAAGCTACGATATGTGACTTGATGAGAAACCAGCTCTTCTTATCAAACGTAACAGTCACTTAACTCATGGTTTACAAAAAACATTGACAGTTTGAACTACAACCTTCAAATGCATAATGCAACTCCTGACTGCTTCTTGTGACAATGGCTATAGATATATTTATATATTTTTTTTTTTTTTTTTTTTATATATATATATATATATATATATATATATATATATATATCTACACACAGAGGCCAATGGGCAGCGCAATCAGGAGCGCAATGAGCGCCGCCATGTCAAGTCCCCCCAGCTTGTTGTACTTAGTTACTGTTGCTAAGGCCGGCCCAAGCGTCTCCTACTTAGCAACAGTAACTAAGGGTGGCGTGAGGCACAGATATAATTTAAACATTAGCTACATAGCTAGGCTACTTTCCTGATAGCACTTAAGAGAATAGTCACAAAAAATGGAAAGAAAATATAAATCTGGCGCATTAAAAAGAAAAGAACGAGATAGTAGGAGGAATGTGGTAGCATCGTGTGCTCCTCTCACATCGTACTTCTCATCATCATCATCATCATCATCATCATCCCTGACTCAACAAAATGATAATAATAATGTTGTAACTCAGTCATCAATAGTTAATGTTACTGCAGCTGCTAGTGCTTTCCCTCCTAGCCTGACACTGGCTAACGATGAGGCTAACAGCAGTCAAGCCCAACAAAGTTCACCGGAGGAGGGGGACGACTGTCACCGGCAATGTGAAGTGGAGGATACCTCGTCGGTCGCGGAGGCCTCTGGTTCCAGCAGAAGCGCCAGCATGGGTCCTTCAGAGGCGCACTGCCTAGGCAATGTCCTTTCTGAAGAGGAATATCCCACTGACCCGTACCTTTTTCGTCACCGGCCTCTCACCACTGAATTGATCCGTGCGGTGATTGGACACGGTCCTTGCCAGCCTGGCTTGAGGGACTGCTACAAAGAGTTTCCACATGACCAGGATAAGCGACGCTTCAGTCCGGCTTGGTATATGCGCCAGATGGGAGGCTCAGGTAACCCAGTGGAGCGCCAGTGGTTGGTGTACTCACCCAGGGCAAACCGACTGTTCTGTTTCTGTTGCTGGCTTTTTGGTAAAAAGTCCAATGACAGTGCTGGGAAAGCCTGGGCTGACCCATGTATGGGGTTTTCTTCATTTAAAAAAGGGACAGAGCGGATTGAGACGCATGAAAGGTCCGGCGCTCACCGGGAGGCAGAGAAAGCATATCTAATGACAAAGTTTCGTTTGAGTCAGGACAGTACTGTCATTGCGGCGCTTCTGAAAGCAGAGAGAGAGCAGGTGGAGAAGAACAGAAGGATCCTACACAGGTTGGTGGACACCACGCTCTTTTTAGCCAGACAGGGGCTGGCTTTTCGTGGCCACAGAGAACATGCTGGGCTGGGAGCCCCTGACTCTAACGAGGGGAATTTCTTAGAGCTCCTGAAGTTGCTGGCTCACTACGACTCCATCCTTGAGCAGCACATGAATAACCCGGTCAGCAGAGTGACATACCTCAGTCACCAGTCCCAAAACGAGCTCATTGCAGCTCTTTCCAAAGAGACACTGAGCACAATAATTGATGAGATAAAGTCAGCAAAGTTTTTCTCAGTTATTGTAGATTCCACCATAGATATAACGAGAATGGATCAGTTTTCTCTTTCACTCAGATATGTCACCAAAACAGGCAGCAGCATTGAGCGGTTTATTAAATTTGAGGAGTTACCTGATGGCAGTGCGGCGTCCTTTTATGATCTTCTGCATAATTCGCTGACAAAGGACCTTGGTCTTAATGTAAATGATCTGAGGGGACAAGCATATGACGGTGCCAGAACGATGTCAGGGCAGCTAACTGGGCTGCAAGCCAGGGTCAAGCAAAATTGCTCAGACAAGGCATTTTATGTCCACTGCTGCGCACACAACCTCAATCTAATTCTTATGGATGCTGCGTGTTGTTTGTGTAGCGCTAAAGTTTTTTTCGGTACACTTGAGACCTTGTACTGTTTTTTAACTTCAAGCCTTCCGAGATTTAAAATACTGGAGGAGGAACAGGAAATCATGCAAATTGAAAGAACCGTTCTTACGCTGAAAAGCCTTTCGGACACAAGGTGGGCCTCCAGGAAGCATGCCACAGAAGCGGTGATCCAGAGCCTCCCAGCCATTCTCAAAGCCCTGAGCCGTATCCAACACCACCACAACAGCACACCCAAGGCGGCCTCTGAAGCTGACGGCCTGCTGTCAAAACTCAGCACATTCGAATTCATGTTCATGTTGGTGTTTTGGAACGATTTGCTGAAGAGGACATACATCCTGTCGAATTACCTCCAAAAAGAGTCACTGGATGTCAACACTGCTGTGAATCTTATTGACAGTACGGTGGCTCAGATCAGAGAGTTACGCACAGAAGAAGCCTTTGACAGCATGGAGAACACAGCAAGAAGTATGGCCAGAGAGAGCGACTCAGCCACCGAGTTTGCGGAACAGAGGATTCACAAGAGAAAAAGGCAATTTGACGAGGACGCAGAGGATGACCAGATCCAGGACAGCAGACGCCGCTTCAAACCGGAAATTTATTTTTACATTCTGGATGTTTTTGTGGGGCAGTTTGAAAGTAGATTTTCAGACTTCAAAAAAATGGCCAAACTGTTCGCAGTCCTCTGCCCAAAGCGGTTTGAGCACCCTGATGCTGAGGAGAAAATGCTTGAGCTGGCCCGTTTCTACTCAGAAGACATGCCCAAGCCAGAAGACGCAGTGGAGGAGTTTCGCTCTTTTCGTGCATTTTATTCAGAGTTAAACATGGATCTCACCACCGACGCCGTCCTGCCATTCCTCATTGCCAATGACATGGATAGAGCCTACCCACACCTGACCATTCTCCACAGGATTTATAAAACCCTTCCTATCAGCAGCGCCAGCGCCGAACGAAGTTTCAGCCGTCTGCGGCTCATAAAAACATACTTGCGTTCGTGCATGGATGAGGCCAGACTGTCCCATCTCACCTTGCTGTGTGTGGAGCGGGACATACATATCGACAAGGACAAAGTGGTGGGCAGATTTGCCACCATGAAGGAGAGGAGGATGAAGATGTAATAAGGGACCATGATATGTATATAGTTTTGTTAGATGTAGCCTATTTGTTCTTGAAGATCGTTAAGCAGACAACTAAATGGTAGGCTAAATGGTAAGAAAAAAATCTTCTAAGAATTTATATTTTAGTTATTAATAAGTCAATCAGAATGTTATAAATCAGTTTTACTCAAAGTTTTCATCCCAGTTGAGTTTTCATGTAGCACATTTCGCCTACCTATGGAGTTGTAAACAAACATTGTGTTCAATACAGTATAATAGTGCCATGTCAATTATATAGCGCGGCACTGATTGAGCGAACTTGGCATGTTAAGCACTATCATCGGCTGTTGCTGTCCGTGGTGCTGAAACATTTTTACTTGACTGGCAAACTGCTTTCTTTGTTTGTTTGTCAATACAAATTTGTCAAAACATTTGGCTTTTCTTTGTGTTTTATTTGACCTATAGGCTTATATGGCTCAACAAGTGACACATCATAACATATGCATTCATCAGATAATTTACCGTTTTTATTTAACGGTTCTAATTTTAAAATGACTTGGTAACAGAGGGCCCCATGATGAAGCTCCGCCCCCACTGTACTGAGAGTCTAGCTCCGCCCCTGCTGTAGCCCCCAGACTCTGGAACGCCTTGCCCTTGCTCCTCCGTGTGGCTGATTCTGTTGATTCTTTTAAAAGGCAACTCAAGACACTGTTATTTAAACAAGCTTTTAGTTGATTGGGTTTAATTTATCTTTGACTTTTTAAATGTTTCATCCTCATCCAATGTATTTCAACGTACCTTGTGAAGCACTTTGTGATTTTTATCTGTGAAAAGCGCTCTATAAATAAACTTTACTTACTTACTATCACAGAGTCATCAGCCAACTTTAAAATTGACCGGTTTTCGTGCCGACATCGGCAGTCATCGGTATTGTCAGGGTCCCACCGGCACCAGCACTCACCCCTCCCTCTCTTTCTCCAGCACACACTCCTCCTACTGATTCATACTCCTCCTCTCTCACGCAGCTCAGTCGCTCCCAGTCCCCTCAGTACTGATTACACACACCTGCACCTCATCAAGCCTCATCCTCAGTTCACCACCTGCAGCTAATCAACAACCACCTACATAAGCAGCACATCCACACACACTCATTGTCTAGTCTCATGTCTACATGACACTCTGACTCACACACGTTATGCCTGATCTATCCAAGTTTGCCCTACCAGTGCTTTGTCTCCTGTTGTCTGCCGTTGATCTAAACCTGCCTGCTCAGCTACCAGATTCCTGCCTGTTGCTTCCTGCTCGTTGTTGGATCATCGTAAATAAAGATCTGCTCATCACTCCAGTCTGTCTCCTGGTCGTTCGTGACAGGTATAAAGAATATAGAGGAGAGGGGAAAGGACGCAGCCCTGGGGTGACCCAGTGGATGATATCAACTCACCAGACATGCATCCATTAACCCTCACTCTCTGAGTTCTGGATGTTAAAAAGTCAAGAATCAATCAATTATTGATTATCAATTAGAATGTGGGGCTGGATTGTGTTAAAAGCTAACGAAAAGTCAACGAATAGCAGCTTGGCATGGTTTTTGTTTCCTTTAAGATGTTTTAAAACAAGGTTTATTAAGGTCGAAGTGGCATCTTCTACTCCCCGGCCAACTCTATAAGCGAACTGAATAGAGTCAAGTAGATGTGCAGTCTTGGTAAGGATATCTCTTTTTATCAGTTTTTCGAAGGACATCATTACAAGAGAAGTCAGGGCCACAGGTCTGAAATCATTAATAACTTTAGGAGAGTTGTTTTTGGCCACAGGGATGACTATTGACTGCTTCCAACTCTTTGGCACCCTCTGTAGGGGAAGTGACAGCTGGAAGATATGGTGAAAGATGGGGGCTAATTGTTCTGCACAGGAGGAAAGCAGTCGACTACATATACAATCAGAACCTGGGCTTTTTAAGGTTGCCCTCTCGAAATGCCCTTCTTTTCAAATTTAACAGGGTTTTTACAGATATAGATATATTGGTAGAATCCTCAGTCCAGGTGCTGATCTGTCTTGTGATGATATTACCCCTCCTGAGGGCAGAAAGATATGCTGGTATGAGCTGCACACAACTGTGATCAGCCCCGCCCAGACGGGGAAGAGGGAGGGACTTGAATGCTCCTTTGACAGAACCATAACACATGTCATGAATCTTGTTATGCCTGGTTGAGCAGGTTAGCCTGGAAATCCAGACGCACCCTAGTGGCAGCAAATTTATTTTGCAGCCAGGAGGGTTTAGGCACTCTCCATTGACTTGCGAGCTGGAAAAACAAAATTTTGGTCAGGCCAATTACATCATGTATAGAGTCGGTGGGCGGGGCTTATGGCTGCTGCTGCTGGGAACAGCGGTCTTCTGGAAGACTTGGAGTTCAGCTTTTCTTTGAGAAAAGAACAAACAGCACAGAAATCATTCTTAAAAAAGGAAGATGTGTTCGGAGTTTTTCCGACCGGATATAGTTTAATCTATCAACTAGCTTCGCTACCTTCTTCGTTGCTATGCCTGGTTGTAGCGCTATCCTATTACGTGCAGAGGGAATTTGAAAAACAACCCCCCTCGATCCCGCCCCCCTCGGATCGAGCTCCGTCAATGGTGAGTTCCCAGACCCTACATCTAAGTACAGACTCCAAGGCTTCCTCCTCATTAGCTCTGGGGTGAATGTACACAACGTGATAAATATCTCAGGGAATTCCCGGGGGAGGTAGTGTGGGTGTAGAGACACAGACAGTAGCTCAACGTGTTTAGTGCACAGTCTAGAGAGAGTCTCTCTCTGAAAACGACTGTTTTGCACCATCTATCATTAACATACAGACACACACTGTGATTTACCAGTGACACCGGCATCACGGTCAAGGCGGATAGGCTCGCTGAATCCATCAATGGACATTTCCGCATTCAAATCTCTATCCGAAAGCCAAGTCTCATAAAAAAAACACCAACAAACATGCGTTTCTGAATTTATGTTGAAACCGAACATGGGCTTGAAGTTCATCAAGTTTGTTCCGAATAGATTGAGCATTAGCGAGGATGATGGATGTAGAGGAATACGAGAGAGCGACTGTCTCCGTAGTCTCTGAAGTACGCCACCGCGTCTGCCCCGCTTTCTTCTTTTATGTGGCGGAGCATAAGAGTCTTTCTGATCATTCTTGTGATCAGTGAATGAGTCAAGGCACGGGAAGGTTAGAACAGGGGGAGAAACTGATGGTGGGTTACTCCATTGCAGAAGAAACTCTCTGCTATATTGAATCCGAGCCGGGTGCGAGAGCTGGAGACCATAAGAAAGGCAGAACGCCAACCACAGTATAAAGCACACTGTAAGCTCCATGGTTTTGCAAAGATAGAAGACAGTCAGAAGTTAGATCTTATCCAATTCCACCTTGTTGATCAGTCCAGATCCACTGTATTCAAGTCGAGATTAGTAGAACACATAGACAAACACTGACACAGACGTAGTTGCTGCCGGTCGCTGCACGAGCATGCGCCCCTCACTTTTGGACATCCTGGTGACCTAACATTCATAAATCTCTAACAGCAATGTCCCATTGCATGTCTTTCTTAAGTCAGAATGTAGAAATAAAATCATGTTTAAGTCAAGTCAGAGTCCAAAGGGGGTCGATATAAAGTTAAGACTGAGTGAATTTATACAATAACATTTATACAGAAATGACAAACTGGGATTAACCAGCGCCATAAAGCACACAGCAGCCAATCTTCCAGTTCTTCTCATGCTTTAATAACAGTTTGTTTCTTTGAGATATTTACTCACGTCCTTTATGTCTGTCAGGTGCAGCCCTGTATACTCTGCCATCCATCCTGAAGGGATAAATACAATAAAGCAGTTATCTCATGAGCAGAATTTAAATAATTCCTCTATATCAATCATCAGGTGAACCTTTAATACTGAAGAGCGTAGTTGTAAATATGGATACATTTCAAATGTCAAGGAATTGACCATTTATACAAATATTTATGAAGTTAGATTAGGCAGAAATGTCTCTTCTGTTCATTAATATGAAATCTGACTTAAATCAACAATAATAAAAACTTGTTGTGAGCTTATCAGTGTCAGAGTAATTAAAAGAGATTGATTGTGTGGCGGCCCGATTGTGTGGTTGACCACCACATACTTCCGTATATGCTCCCTCCCTCCCTCTCTCTCTCTCTTCTCTCTCTCTCTCTCTCTCTCTCTCTCTCTCTCTCTCTCTCTCTCTCTCTCTCTCTCTGTCTCTCTCTCTCTCTGTCTCTTCTCTCTCTCTGTCTCTCTCTCTCTGTCTTCCCTTTTCTCTCTCTCTCTCTCTCTCTCCCCTCTGTCTCTCTCTGTCCTCTCTCTCTGAGTAGAGCGGTGGAGTGAGCTGTGGGGATTTGTAGGTTTTTTCTTTACTTTCTTTTTCCTTTGTTGATAATTTCATTTACTTTTGTTTAGTTTAACGGTGTAGGTCACTTTATCTTTCATTTGTAGTACTTTTTGGTGTTTAGTTTTAGGTTTATTTGGGTGGTTTTGTCTCCGCTGTCGTGCTCGGTCGCTGCAGCCGCATGGTGAATGGAGAGGGTTCTCCACGCTCACCAGGAAACATGGCATTAAGATCTGTCCTAGTTTCCCGTGCAGCGTGGAGGACATTAGTCTAGCTGTGGGGGAGAAGGTCGGGCACGGTAGTATTATGTCGGCCGCTCGGATGAACGGCGCCGTGGTCATCTTCCTGGACCGGGAGGACAAGGTGAACCAAGTTATCGAGGCAGGCATCACCGTGGACAAAATGTTTGTTCAGGTGCTACCGCTCACTCAACCGGCCACCAAGGTGGTCCTGTCCAACGTCCCACCGTTCATCTCTGATGGCTTCCTCACCAGAGAGTTGTCCAGACACGGAAAGATAGTCTCCCCGTTAAAAAGATCCTGTCTGGATGTAAATCTCCGTTGCTGAAGCACGTGGGTGTCTCACCGTAGACAGCTCTATATGATACTGAACCATCGGCGAGGGAGGTGAACCTCCGGTTCCATGTTAAAGTAGATGATTATGAATACGTGATTTTTGCAACGTCATCAGGGATGAAATGGTTTGGTTGTGGAGAGGTGGGACACACGGTGAGGGCCTGCCCGGTCCGGATCCGAACCCTCCCGGTCCGGGAGGGGCAGCTGGTGCCGGGGGCGGATGCCCAGCGGTCCGCTGCCGGGCGGGCACCCCCACCGTGGGGGCTGCTGCCTCGGGCCGGCCGCCCGCCTCCGAAGCGGCCGATGGCCGCTCCGCGCGCTGCACAGCGGCGTGCCGATGCCGTGTCTGACCGGACGCACCGGGTGAGTAGTACTGTAAATACACCGGGTGTTAGTGTGGATGGTGTGAGTGAGAGTGTGAGTGGAGATGAGAGTAGTTTAGTGGGTGAGGAGAAAGAAACAGAAAAAGAAAAAAAACAAACAGGTGAAGGGGTGTCTGGGGAACGGACAGGTGAGGTCAGGGACACACAGGGGGGACAGTCTGGGGAGACAGGGGAGCTCAGGGACACACAGGGGGGACAGTCTGGGGAGACAGGTGAGCTCAGGGACACACAGGGGGGACAGTCTGGGGAGACAGGGGAGCTCAGGGACACACAGGGGGGACAGTCTGGGGAGACAGGGGAGCTCAGGGACACACAGGGGGGACAGTCTGGGGAGACAGGGGAGGTACAGACTGAGGAGGGAAATGAAACGGTAGGCGAGCAAAGTGTTAGGTGGAGTGAACAGGTAGAGGAGGAGGTGCTGGAGGAGGTGGTGCTGGAGGAGGTAGTGATGGAGGAGGAGGTGGTGATGGAGGAAGTAGAGGCTGCAGTTAAATCCAAACTACCTGCTAAACGCAGACGGAAATCAAACAGTGCCTCCAGTGAGGCTAAGGCGAGCCGAGTGAGTGAGGAGAGTGTGAGGAAGGTGTGTACGGATGGTAGTGAGAGTGATGAAGGTGTGTCTGATGAGAGTGAAGTTCCCAACTACAGTAACAGTCAACAGAGGAAGTTATATACTGCTGTTGAAATTAAATGTTTCACTGGTCAGGTCCCGATTCCAGACCATCTCGGAGATGGATGCTCCCTCTAGCTTCTTCTTCGGCCTGGAGAGGAAGAATGGGCAGGGGCGGGTAATCCACACACTGCTCTCAGACACAGGGCAGGAGATCATGGAGCCGAGGCAGATAAGAAGGCGAGCTGTAGAGTTTTACTCCTCCCTCTACTCTAGTGAGTATGAGGAGCAGGAGGCTCTACAGGAGGAGTTCCTGAGTGGGCTACCTCAGGTCTCTGAGGAGACCAACTCCTGTTTGGAAGCGCCTATACAACTGCAGGAGGTCCACGCTGCCCTGCAGAGTATGCAGGGGAGACGTGCCCCAGGCATTGATGGCCTCACAGAGTTTTTTTAAAGCCTTCTGGGATATATTTGCACACGATATTTTAGATGTTTTTAATGAAAGTCTGGCCTCTGGCTCCATGCCCATGTCCTGCCGCAGGGCAGTTGTTACGCTGCTACCAAAGAAAGGCAACCTGCAGGACATTAAAAACTGGCACCCTGTGTCTTTGCTGTGTGTGGATTACAATCTTCTGTCCAAAGTCTTTGCCTCCAGGCTGGGGAGAGCTATGGAGCAGGTCATCCATCGGGACCAGACCTACTGTGTGCCCGGCAGGTCCATGGTGGACAATGTCCACCTCATTCGGGATGTTTTGGAGGTCTCCAGTTCGTTGGGGTTTAACACTGGTCTGATTTCTCTAGACCAGGAAAAGGCTTTTGACCGCGTTGAGCACAGCTTCCTCTGGAAAGTAATGGGGAGGTTTGGGTTCAGCGCTGGTTTCATAGCCAAGATCCAGGTGTTGTACAGTGAGGTTGAGAGTGTGCTGAAGTTTAACGGCAGTCTGTGTGCTCCTTTTAGAGTGTGTAGAGGCGTCCGGCAGGGCTGTGCTCTGTCCGGGATGCTCTACGCACTCTCCCTAGAACCCCTCCTCTGCAGACTACGGTCTACTCGGTCTGTTCCTCGGTACTGAGGTCATGGTGCGGAGAAACTGGGAGACCGTCATGGAAAAGATTGAAAGAAAAATGAATAAATGGAAGTGGCTACTCCCTCAGATGTCTTATAGAGGTAGAGTTTTAGTTTTAAATAATCTGGTTGCATCCCTTTTGTGGCACCGTTTAGCTTTGTAGACCCCCCGTCAGGTCTACGAGCTGAGATACAGCGAAAAATGGTGGATTTTTTTTGGGGAGGTCTACACTGGGTGCCACAGGGGGTGCTGTTTTTACCAAGAGAGGAGGGGGGACAGGGCCTTGTCCACCTGGCCAGCAGAACGGCCACTTTCAGGCTTCAGTTTATATAAAAGATTTTGACAGGGCCGCCTGACTTGGTGTGGAGGAACGTGACCAGCTGTATCCTCAGACATGTGAGTAAACTGGGGCTGGATGCTGCTCTGTTCTTAACTGATCCTAAATTTTTAAAGTTAAGTGGGTTTCCTCCTTTTTATCAGGGCGTTTTTAAATCGTGGGCCCTTTTTAACTGTACGTTGAATGATAGGTCTGACTCTCTGCACTGGTTGTTGAAGGAGCCGCTGGTCAACGGGAGCAGACTGGACATCTGCAGCGGGGTGCCCGGACTGCTGGCAGCCCTGAACCGATCCAGAAATGTGTGAAAGCCATCAATAAAAAAGGACTGAGTGGCAGACCCCCCACTGTCTGGAATGACAGGCTGGGGGGGGGGCATCCTTGTCCCCAGTGGAGGGTTTTATACAAGCCTCCCCTCAAAAAACGGACCGCTGACCTCCAGTGGAGGATTCTACATGGTGCTGTCGCCTCCAATGCTTTTATCTCTGTTCTTAACCCGACTGGTCTTAGCCAGTGCCTGTTCTGTAACCTGCGAGAGACTGTGTACCACATGTTCACTGAGTGTAAGAGACTCACTGAGTTCTTCTCTCTTTTAACTTTGGTTTTTAGTCTTTTTAACGTAGTTTTTACTGAGAGGGTTTTTATTATGGGAGCTGTCTATAAAAAGGCACAAAAAGATAAATGGCAGCTCCTGAACTACCTTTCAGGTGAAGGCAAACCAAGAATGGGCTTTATATTACCAGAAAGAACAGGGTGGAGAACAGGGAGGGGCAGGAGGCCAGGGCAGTCTGGCTCTGTAATATCAGGGCCTGGTTTTTGCACATGTTTTATCAGATAATATTTTCTTTTAAATACAACTACTGAGATTTTAATGCATTAGCACTTTATTTAATTGTGAACCTGCACAAATTATAATTTTGTAAATAGTGTTTTGTAAAAATCAAAAATTCTCTCTCTCTCTCCTCTCTTTCCTCTCTCTCTCTCTCTCTCTCTCTCTCTCTCTCACACACACAAACACAACAGACCTGACTGTGAATAATCCCTCCGTTCAGATTAATTAACACCATTAATTATTCTACACCCTCCAATACAGTAATGGAGGTGGTGGTTTGAGCCTTAAACTTGGTTTGTGATCCACTAATTAACACACAGAAGAAGAAGTTAATTTTTCCCACATCGATCTTTCCCCCCCCAGAGAAGACGGCTGGAGTCCATCTGGAGTTTAATAGTTAGTATTATGAAGTTATTATCTGTATTTATTCAGGGTTTTACTGCATAGAGAAAGTTTTGGCGCCCTATAAAGAGGTTTTAACCGGCGGTCCCAAAGAAATATCACGAGCTTTCCGTGTTTTGGTACAGTTCCTGTTAACTCCTGATGCGAGCCATATGGGAGGAGCCTACACATGAAACTCTAAGTTCGGAGGTCTTTAGCAGCGTTGACCTGACTCCCTGAATAAGCTGCAGAGACGTGGTCTCTCTCCACCTCTCTGCTGAGCCCCGTTCACCTAACAGCATCAGTTCAACTGGATTTCACACTATGATGGTTACATTTACAATCAATCAGCGGTTCACATGTCTGCTGAACTGTAGGGACGGTCTGTTACACTACTGTAGGCCTACAGGCTATTCAACATCACTGACTATTTATTTATCAATATTTCTAAACAGAAAACATTACACTTGTTATGTTGTTATTGTTATTTTATGTGTAAGATACACAAAACAATCCCCACTAGGGTAATTGGGTAAGTTGCAAACATTAGAACAGTGTTGATGTTGAACAAGTTAACAGCATCCAGTATAAAGAGCAGCAGAGACTTCAGTCCTGTTCAGACACCAAGTGGAGCGGCTGTGTAGAGCAGCCTGCTTCCTTTCAGCTCTCATGTTAACGTGTTGGAGTGAAGCTCACAGACCTGCAGAGACTTTGGCCATCAAGTCTGTTGACTCTGCAGATTTCACTGAAGTACACAGTGGAAATAAACTGCTGAGAGTCCTGAACGCATCATTACTGCAGAAACAGAGAGACGTTCACTGCTCACTTTAATGATGATTTACTGCTGTTGGGTTCAGAGAGAACAGTCTCTGATTGGCTGACTGTTCTCTCTCTCCTCTCACAGCTTCACTGACGAGGTTGGAGGTTTACAGAAAATACTGGATCTTAGCTTTGATACTAACTGGGTTTAGTTTGATACTGCTGAAACCAGCATGGACTGAATCCAACCCTCTACTTACTCCAGAGTCTCCAGTCTACAGTCTGGACTCTCCTTCAGATCACACAGCTGCTTCACGTCTGACTCCTTCAGGTTGTTGCCCCTCAGGTCCAGCTCTTTCAGATGGGAGGGGTTGGACTTCAGAGCTGAGACCAGAGCAGCACAGCTGATCTCTGACAAACCGCAGCTCCACAATCTGAATAAAGAATAAATTATGTAACGTTAGAAGACAATGTTCCTGCTTGAAATCATTCAATGTTTAATAATCTTTTCAGAGCTGAAGAAGGTTTAGAAAACAGAAACACCTGAACACAACAGGATCAGGATAAAAACTGTAAAATACAAAAAGTGAAAAAGATCTCTAATTAATATTATGTCAACATGCTGCTACTTCAATAAAGACTTTGGAGTGAATTATTTTGTGTTATTCAGTTATATGAAGGTTATTCAGTTATAAATCTGTAGCTCAACATTACTCTGCTGCATTGACATGAATTAGACGTGTTTAGTAAATGCAATACATTTACAATAATTACACACAGTAAGCTGTAATACTGACAGGTTAAACAGGATCATCTTATTAAAGTTTATTATAAATCAACATGTTTCATTGTCTTGTGAATGAAGTGTAGCTTATCTTCACTACCATCCTAATGTTTCAGGTAGAGATGAGTCTTCTGAACACATCTGCTCTTTAATTAGTTCACTTACTGTACAGCTCTAGAAAACACCACTATCCTCACATGGACACTAATCATAGAAACTAATCTAACAGTTCAAATCTGACTTTCCCTACATTCATAGTCAAGTCCATTTTATTTATACAGCCCAATATCACAGATGACAGATTTAGCTCAAGAGGCTTTCCAACCTGTACAGCATCCGACTCCCTCTGTCCTTAGTAAAGGTCCTAAAAGACCTCATCATACCTGTCATCATTCATAAGGCCATGCTAACTAACTTACAGAGATATTTAACATCCTTATTGAGTTCAGAGTGACCTCACCATGACAGCAGATCACAGGAAATGTTGGCTTTAAAAGTTCATCAGATATCAAACTGGTGAACTGATTCAAGTAAGTGTTACCAACTCCTCAGTAAGGTAGCAGGAAACACTATTGGCCTAAGGCCGCTAGAAGTCGCTAGATGATGTCATACGCTCATTTACATATTTGTGACGTCCTTACGCAATCATTTGCATACAG
>NC_053133.1:28405581-28413081 GCF_010015445.1 Perca fluviatilis
GCCATTTTCGGCCGAAAATTCCGGTGGCGGATATTGGGTGCATCCCTAATGTAAACCTGATGTTAGCCTGTCCTAGTTGTAAAGGACAGTTTGGAGGGTAACTAGGACATACATAGAAGCTCTAAATCCTGATGAAACCTCTTTCCTCTGCAGATCTCACTATTTGAAACTGCTGCTGAAAACGGGCCAATCTCAACAAAGCTAGAAGCTTCCGTAAGCATCCCAAATCCTCCTCATTTGGCTCTACCTTCTATCTTTGTAACACCCCAAAATTTACATAGGCCACTAACTGATCTAAGGTCAGTTAGTCTTCTAAATCTCGTTCGCGCAAATCTCAGAAAGTTTATACAGTGTTCCTCTGCTGTTGCATTACTAAATTCACTTCTGAGATTATTTTAAGCGAGAAATCAACTATCTAAAGCTCAAATATGGGCCGTTTTATAAAAATGTATGGCTAACTGCAAATTTAGTACGACTGTTTGGGAGTTGAGGAGCTCCACAGTTTGCCGTGACAGCGGTGCAGTGCCCCCCCAGATGGCTGGCTGTCTGCCTGGACTGTCAGACCCTGCTGCCCCCCCCCGCTGGCTGGAGCTCTCTCAGGAGATACAGAATACTGGCCCAGAGAAAAGGAGGAGATATCAGACTGAATACTGGCCCAGAGAAAAGGAGGAGATATCAGACTGAATACTGGCCCAGAGAAAAGGAGGAGATATCAGACTGAATACTGGCCCAGAGAAAAGGAGGAGATATCAGACAACTGAGCGGGACATGTGGATTTAGATCAGGGGCGCAGTGGACTCGCAATGGGCGGTGTGCAGGCAGCGGTTCACGGGACGTTAACTTTATTTTCCAACATGGATCCTCAGCGAACAGTGCTGAAAGCATAGGTGTGTGTGTGCAGTGGCGGATGCAGAACGTTACAGATGGGTGGGCCTGGATTAAGTCAAGGTGGGCCTGATTCCCCCCCCAGAGGGCGTTCAGATAATAACAATACATGTTTACACTTTAAACTACTTGCAAAAACCAGAGGTCTGCTCCATTAAAAGCTGCCAGTTTACAGCACTGCGACTGGACCAGACTCTGGACCAGAACTCTTCTCTTCTGTTAGTGATGGCCGAACCGACCAGAGAGCGGTTAATTAACCCGACTCGTGTCACTGAGCCGGAGAATCGAGGTGCCATACGTCAATGAACCGACTCACTCCTGTTTTTCTTTTACTTCATTCGGCCGTTGGCCTTATATACTGTATGTCAATGGTTGGCCGTTGTGTAGCTGGTATTCTTCTACTGTGTGTGTTGTAATCTAGCTCATTAGCGCCTCCACTGGACTGGAGTGGTGGTGGTAGAATCAATCAGGAAATGAGCTATGTAACCCATGATGTAACCGTACACCGATTCGGCCGCTCGAGTCTAATGTAATCAAAAGCGGTGTCTTGGTTCTCCGGCAAGTTTGAGTTATTAACCGAGCCTTGTTTCTGGTGCATCTTAGAGGATTGTGTTCACGGCAATTTACACATTATTATCGATGGGGAAGTACAGTACATCACATACAAATAACCGTCATGTTATCTTGGTAGTTATGTTAAGTTAAATGTTAGAGAAGTGAATGTTGCTACATGGTAGCTAGGCTGTCACAAGGAGACCGTAAGGACCGTAACCGGGGTAGGCTACTGCATGAGTCTATGTAATCAAACGGGTGTCTAGGTTCCCGGCAAGTTTGACTTATCAACCGATAGCAGAAGCCTTTATGTCTCGTGCATTTTAGAATTGTGTTGATGGAAATTCCCAAGGGTAATGTATTAGGCCTATATCACATACAAATACATGTAATGTTATCTTGATAGTTATGTAAAGTTAAATGTTAGAGAAGTGAATGTTACAGGCTGTCGCGAGAACGGAGCCCGCGCACCAGCTACTGCCGGACCGGGAGTAGCTGGGTGCCGCGAGCGAGGACGTGAACCGTTGACCGAATCTATAGACTCGGTTCTCCAACCAACAACCGTCCGGTTGAACCGACTTCGCGTAAAGAGCCGGTTGTCACATCACTATTCTGGGCTTCTGTCAGCTTTGTTCGGCGCAGCTCCGCGCTGCCTTCAGGGAAACGGGACGTCAGAGCATCATCTTAAATGAGCTCTGTACTTCAGCGGGAAGCTGCGTTCAGATAAAAAAAAAGAAGCAATCGCCGCAGTGTGGTGCGAGTCGTGCGACGTCCTGTTCTTTTCTTTTACTCCCCCCCCCAATGTAGCACAAGTAGACTTTATATCTCACAGTAACAGTTTTTCGTCAGATCGTTTATAGAACACAACGTTTCCTACTGCACCTGAAGGCAGCTTCATTTCACGGAGAAAGAGAGAAAGAAAAGAGACGGCGAGAGATATAAAACGGTGCGCGGCGGGGAACATATTTTGAATTGGGGGTGTTGACAAATTTTCCAGAGTGAAGTTTTCAGCCAAAGTCAACCACCACACACCAAACTGCATCCATCACAATTTATTGAACTGTATAGAGATTCAATTCATATAAATAGCCTATCCAAGACCGTAATTAGCCTGCCGTGGGCTACTGATCCCCAAACACCGGGAAATAATAGACCGTTATCGCTATTCAACCCAGTTACATTTCTTTCATACCCATAGCCTACTGTCAAGATGAAGAAAATCACAAAATATCTCTATTTATTAAAAAAGCATCGCGGACAAGAATGGATCGGTACCATAGCGGGATGATAGAACCGGCTACAACAATGGTCCAGAAAATGGCTTCTACAAGCTCAACAACACAAGGGTAACACATCACTGAATTATATTAAATCAAATCAAAGTGAAGCCAGTCAGTCCTGACACAAACACTGGAATAGAGAAATGCAGCCTTAAGTTTTTGTAGCAAATTAAAGGCATAAAGATATTGGGCCTGCGTGTTAAGCTGGGCCTAATCATTTTATAACAATACGGTAGGATCATTAAAAATCGGTGTGACCTCATTCTGGTTTTCCAATACGTAGGCTAAGTAGGCTTTACACAGTGTAAAAAAACACAATTATCTCCAATAATTCATATAAACTTTCAGTTGAACTGTTACTGAACAGTTGATAAATCATGCCAATTTACTGCACGGCGGCAGCATAATAATAAACCAGCATTATTACCTTGTGTTGCAGTCATAACACTAAAATAAATCCTCATCTCCAGAACGTGTAGCAGGAAAAGTGTGACCCGAGGCTGGCAGCACTGAGTTGACGTTGCTGCTCCCTCTGCCATGGGCTAGCCTGGTGCTGCTAGCCTGGTGCTGCTAGCCTGGTGCTGCTAGCCTGGTGCTGCTAGCCTGGTGCTGCTAGCCTGGTGCTGCTAGCCTGGTGCTGCTAGCCTGGTGCTGCTAGCTTGGTGCTGCTAGCTTGGTGCTGCTAGCCTGGTGCTGACCTGGTGCTACTAGCCTGGTGCTGCGCCCTGGTGCTGCTAGCTTGGTGCTGCTAGCCTGGTCTGCTAGCCTGGTGCTGCAGCTTGGTGCTGCTAGCCTGGTGCTGCTAGCTTGGTGCTGCTAGCTTAGCCGGTGCTGCTAGCTTGGTGCTGCTAGCCTGGTGCTGCTAGCCTGGTGCTGCTAGCTTGGTGCTGCTAGCCTGGTGCTGCTAGCTTGGTGCTGCTAGCTTGGTGCTGCTAGCTTGGTTTACAGGATTAGCTCCCTCGTCGTCTGTTGCTAGCAGGGTCGCTACTTCAGTCAGTTACAGTTGCTGAGTTTTCTGCCTCCGGTCTTTTACGCTTTTTAGCTTGTGGTTAATCTATAAAGAAATCCAAAATGTGCTTTTGTGCCATGGCTAGCTAACTTCTGTACTGTTGACCAGCTGGGAAAGTTTCCACAACTATCTTCACCACTCAGGAATGAATGAGAGTCTTGGCAAAATCGGCAGATTCATTCTAATCAATACTGTTGTTCGCGCCCGATTGCAATAGTGCTCCATTGATGTTGCATTGACCAATGAAAACCGGTGCATACATACTGGAATAGACGTGACCGGCACGAAAGCTTGTCAGGCGTAGCAACAGTAACTAGGGAGGGCGGGGCTTAGCGAAGGGTCGGGCGGGACCGGGACAGCTGTCAATGTGGAATGAAAACACACAAACACACTAAACTTTGAATTTCTGATACAGCTCCGCGCCTGTGTGTGTGTGTGTGTGTGTGTGTGTGTGTGTGTGTGTGTGTGTGTGTGTGTGTGTGTGTGTGTGTGTGTGTGTGTGTGTGTGTGTGTGTGTGTGTGTGTGTGTGTGTGTGTGTGTGTGTGTGTGTGTGTTTGTGTGTGTGTGTGTGTGTGTGTGTGTCTGTGTGTGTGTGTGTGTGTGTGTGTGTGTCTGTGTGTGTGTGTGTGTGTGTCTGTGTGTGTGTGTGTGTGTGTGTGTGTGTGTGTGTGTGTGTGTGTGTGTTGTGTGTGTGTGTCTCTGTTGTGTGTGTGTGTCTGTGTGTGTGTGTTGTGTGTGTGTGTGTGTGTGTGTGTGTCTCTGTGTGTGTGTGTGTGTGTGTGTGTGTGTGTGTGTGTCTCTGTCGTGTGTGTGTGTGTGTCTCTGTCGTGTGTGTGTGTGTGTGTGTGTGTGTGTTTGTGTGTGTGTGTGTGTGTCTGTGTGTGTGTGTGTGTGTGTGTCTCTGTCTGTGTTTCTGTCTGTGTGTGTGTATGTGTTGTGTGTGTGTGTGTGTGTGTGTGTGTATGTGTGTGTGTGTGTCTCTGTCGTGTGTGTGTGTGTTTCTGTCTGTGTGTGTGTGTGTCTGTGTCTGTGTGTGTGTGTGTGTTGTGTGTTTTTTCCTCTGTCTGTGTGTGTGTGTGTGTTTGTGTGTGTGTGTGTGTGTGTGTGTGTGTGTGTGTGTGTGTGTGTGTGTGTGTGTGTGTTTGTGTGTGTTGTGTGTGTGTGTGTGTGTGTGTGTGTGTGTGTGTGTGTGTGTGTGTGTGCGTGCGTACTAAGCTCAACTAATCAGCGTGCAGCTCATCTAAATATTCATGAGCAGACCATATAAGGCAGAAAAGCTCTCGTTTCAGTCCAGTCCCATTTAACAGGGTAGCATTAGGGCCAAAAACAGCAAAAGAGACATTTTCAGCCCAACCAATGTTACATACCCTATTAGGAGACCTTAAGGAACAGCATGAAATACCCTATAGAACCATTCTATCACCCCTTTAATGCTGCACAAATAATCTAATCCCAGTCATGATGTCACTGTGTGTGAATAACTAACCTCATAAACTGTGTGATTTAAGGAAACTAAAAGGTGAGCTGTGTGCGTCTCACTCAGTGTCCACTCCAGTCTCCACGTTGTAACAGCCTTCACTTTACCCACAGTAGAAACCACAGAAGAAGACACTGGGGCTTAAGAAGCTTGGTGTTCTTCACACTTTACCAACAGGTTGGACAAAGTAGATTATGTAACTTAATCAATAGTTCTTTTATTACACCCATCCTTAATGTGACATATACAATGTATTTACTTCAATGAGAATTTTTATTTTTCTTATTTGTTCTATTTTTTAATTGTGCTGTTGAGCAAACCAAACCAAACTTTCTCCTCTATCATTTAAAACATCTGGAACTGTAGTAAACATGTCCCTTGTTTTTTTATTTTAATTACTTTTCTTTCTCTCTCTTTCTTCATTCTTTATTGTCTCTACTCATTTAATTCTTCCTTTCTTCCTTTTTATAGACTATGTTTTTATGTTTTTATATTCTATATATTTCGTTATATTTCAGCTGTTGCGAACGAAACTAACATGTTGATTTTCTAAGCCTTAGAAACAGTGACTGTAGATTGTTAGTTGTTAGATATTAAAAAAAAGAAAAAAACTATAAATAATGATCTGACATGGACAGGGGAATTTCAAGATTAAATTACACAGATTAATGAGATAACACAAGACAGGTGAACAAGGGCTGCAAACACTGAAACAGTTTGGAGGGCAGACAATCAACGGAGAAACTGTACAGAGTATAAACTGAAAACAAACAAAGAGTTGTTGGGTTTGTAATAAAGACAGACACAAAACAGAAAAATAAGACAAGTGAACTGATAGAAATTTAAAACTTCTGTTATGGATTTAATTTTAATAGATTTACACTGTAGAAGAATGAAATAGATGAACTGACCTCAGAGTCTCCAGTCTACAGTTTGGACTCTCCAATCCAGCACACAGCTGCTTCACTCCTGAATCCTCCAGGTTGTTGTTGCCGCCAGGTCCAGCTCTTTCAGATGGGAGGGGTTGGACTTCAGAGCTGAGGCCAGAGCAGCACAGCTGATCTCTGACAAACCGCAGCTCTCCAATCTGAATAAAGAACAGATGTGTTGATGTTTTAAATGTGTAGCTCAACATTACTATGTTCTAATCAATGATCTTACCCCTAAAATTAGTTTTGTTTAAAATTAGTTGTTAGTTCTATGTGCAGTGCAGTTTTAATATTAATGCTATCATGTTTTGATTTCTTTCCACATATATTTAACAAAAGTTTACAGCCTTTGACTCTTTTCCTGCTATTGTATTAAGTCAAAATAACCGCGCGACTAAAATCTCCTACTTCACCGTTAAACGTACAATATGTAACTTTCTGCCGCTAGGGGTCTCTCAACCAAAACAATGGACGGTAAAACTGGACTTTTGATGACGTTGTGAAGGTGCGTGGAATTATGGGAGTTTTTAGTGTTAAACACCTTCGCTGCCGGTTAGAATGCATCAGTTCACGGACGAGTTTACCCATTCAAGTTTATTCACGTTACGTTTAGTAACGTTTATTCATGTTATTGTAATAAAATAGCTGCAGTTTCCCCAACATAGTTACGTTTTTCTTGATTAGATTTTTATTTGTAGCTGACCAGTTAGCTAGTGAGCCAGCAAGCTAACAGTAGCCAGCAGCTAAAACACAAAATATTTCACATATCAATGTCACCTGTTGGATGGTTTCAACACCGGGGCGGACGGGGTGTGTTGTAACGCTAGCTAGCTGCTAAACGAGGCTGAGAGACGGTGTGGGGGGGGATTGTCGGGGGAATCTCCGCGACAGCGAGCCAGGACGTTCGATGCCTGTTGTGCAGCAGCAGAACATCTCCCAGCTGCCCGGAGTTATCTCCCCTTCACTTTTCAGTAATCTTAACTTCTCGTTTTGGTGCTTAACCCACCTTTTGTCGGGTTAATTTAGCTAACCGTAAAGACAGCTAAACACGAAGGGGGAGAAATTCGGCAGGGAGGAGATTTTCGGCACATACACCGGTAGCGCTACGGAGATGTAGCTAGCTACCGCTATGGATGGCCGCTGTTGTGACTCGGTGCTGGGTCTGATATGGTCTGTTTCCCGACGTTTAATTAAACTGCCGTTAGCGTCGTAAGCACGGTTATGGCCGGGGGTTGCTGTAATGAAAGTAGCTGGCTGATAGCTGACTGGGGGCTAACGGTAACTAGCTAGCTATATGTCCCGGGGCTGTTGTCAGCTGTCATCCCGACTGAGTCTCTCTGCGCCGGGGGAGTGAGGCAGACAGACCG
>NC_053133.1:28418081-28440581 GCF_010015445.1 Perca fluviatilis
CCCCCACCATTAAATGAGTTTGTGTCACTGTGTTCAGGCACTGGGAGGAGAACTAGGACGACCAACAGAGGTGACTGTGCAGTAGAGGTCGACGATAGTGGATTTTACCGATACCGATAGTTAGGTTGGGGCGGTATTTTGCCGATAACCGATTAATCAACCGATAGTATTTAGAATTGATACTGGATAAAACAGTTACATATATTTTTTTCAAAAAGTCCAGACGCTTTTGCCAATAATCAAAATAATAATGTCATATTTATTGATATTACACCCACAGCAATGCTATACAAGCATGTGTGTTGTCTAAAACAGTTCTCCTACATATTTGGAGTCATCCAGTGCAAAAATAAACATAATGAGCATTATAATTCATATGAAGGACAAACTATTTACATTTCTTCAAAAAGGCCCAAATGTATGCCAAATCTCAAAACAGTGACGCATCCTTCTCTGTAGAACGGTTTAGATCTAGCCTGACGTGGTCATAATCAGATTCTAGTCAGAATGTGAGTCTGAAACCCGCTCCATTGGGCTGTGATTATGGGGCGTGTTCCAACCGAACCAGGAAAAATAATGCCTCTGTATTCATTGGATAGACCTACATCCAATCAGAGCAACGGAACTCAACACTGTGTATCGTCTCCATAGCAACCACTCTTTGCACAATGCATTCATTCTAACTTCCGACTTTTAGACTTTTTTGAAGCTGGATATATCATTTGTTTCGTGTAAATATAAATGTGATAACGTTAGTGATAGTGACATGCTCGCTACAGTCGCATTTCTAGAGATCGATCGGGCGAAACACGTTTTATTTCTCTGATTCACGGCTTTGTTCTCTAGCGCGCCGCTGGGCCCTCTCTTCAGTCTCTCTCTATGTCTCTCCACCATATAACGCTCTCTCTCTTCACTTCACTCTCTATGTCTCTCCACCATATACACGGCTCTCCAGTCTCTCTCTATCTCTCTCCACCATATAACGCTCTCTCTCTTCAGTCTCTCTCTATGTCTCTCCACCATATAACGCTCTCTCCAGTCTCTCTCTATGTCCTCCACCATATAACGCCTTCTCTCCAGTCTCTCTCTATCTCTCGCTCCACCATATGACGCTAGTACCGTTTTCGGGCAGTTGTTGATGCATTAAAATGAATGCGCTTGTCGATTCTACACATCTCAATTCTCCAGCGGCAAACACTAGACGGATTGTGGACGATTTGGATCGGACTTTACGCGTTCATTTTTGTCAGTGTTTTAACCGCTTGAGGTTAGTTAGCCTACTGCTACTGCCTACTGTTTAGCGTCATCTCAGCCTCGAAAAACAAACATACTGTTGTGTGTTCTTTTAAAACTAAGCTAAAGACCTATCTTTTTGATGTTGCTTTTCTTTAAATAATCTATTTTATTAACTTTAATTTCTTATACTGCACTGTAACTTTCATTCTTATACCGCACTATCAATTTTATTCTTGTTTTAATTTGTTTATTAATGTTTTAAAATTGTTTTAAATTGCTTTCTAACTGCTCTTTAATGTTTTATGTAAAGCACTTTGAATTGCCCTGTTGCTGAAATGTGCTATACAAATAAAGCTGCCTTGCCTTGCCTTGCCTTGCCTTGCCTTGTGCTGTTCTTTCTCTACTAATGCAGCATCTATTCAACAAATGAATAACTTTATAATGATATAACAAACCTTTTTTGCTGTCGATGCTTTAAACACGCATCTGATGTCAGCCTTCTCCGCACAGCATGTGCTCTCCGTGCAGCACGCAGTAACACGTTCGAAAATAAACAACACGAGGCATCAGTGATAGTTTTTATTTCGCCTCTAGAGGCCGCTATTGTAATGCATGATGCCAGCAGACCCTTCTCAGCTCTGTGTACTGTGTAATGAATGACAGCGCTACGCTTCTCAGCCGCCCAGCAACAGACGCAACCAGGAAAAACTATCGGCATGGATTTTTGCCGATAACGCGATAGTTCCACCAATCAACTATCGGTGCCGATTAATTGGCAAAACCGATGAATCGGTCGACCTATACTGTGCAGTACAGAATCTGTACAGATCTACTGAGTCGGGCAGATCAGTCTTCTCTGTTAGAGACACAGAGATTATAACTCAGTACCAAGAGAGATCAGAGAATGGAACAACTTTGCTGGTTTTAAATTAAAATTTAAATCATGGCTGAAATCAACCCAATCATGCTCCCATCAATCATCAACCCAAACAGCCAATCTTTATGTAGTGAAGTCCTGTTGTAGTGGTGTCTAAATGTCATGATTTTATTGTTGGTTCCTATTGTTGTGGTGTTTTAATGTTGTGAAATTGTATTGTTGCTGTTGTCTTCATGTTGTTGTTCTTATTGTCAAAGTAGTGTTTTGTGTTGTGGTTTTTGTTGTTGTAGTGGGTGAGTTTTAATACTGTGAAATGTCATTGTCTTTACAACAGTGTTAGCATTTTATTTACTAGTGTTAGTTGACAGAGATGTTATTATCTGTTTCCTGCCCAGGGACTACAGATGAAAATTAGCTTATAGCTAATTCTGATACTGCTAAGGAGCTGTGCACTGACCCGGCCAAATAAATAAAAACAAATAAATAAATAAACTGTTACTGATGTCCAAGAGAATCACAAATATCAACAAAACTAAAGTGGGAAAAATATTAAAATCTGTTGTTTTGGGTGTGATTAAGAACAGTCTCATGCATGATTTATAAATGTGGTGTGGAAGCGTGTATCTTTACTCTAATACTGATGATACTGGCTTTTACATTGATTTATTGTGTTGATAATCACAGCTGGACTTACCAGCCTTCTGCAGTTCCTCACAGCTGAACTGGGCCCCAGTTTTCCTCCTTTGTTGTGTTGTGTAATTGACTCAGGTCCAACTCCTATCCAGAACCTCCTCTGACATCTGCAGTAATGTAGGATGAGCTGAGCAGTGGAACACAGGAGAGTCTTTCTCTGATCTCTTCTCTGGACTTCAGGAACTCTTTTGATCTGATGGACTGCGGTCGCTGCTCATCTCCATTGGGACAGTGGAAGATGTTGATGCTTCTTTCAGGAGATCCCATCACTGTTCATCTCTTTCAGGGTTGTTGGATATTCTCTGGATGATTTGTGGACTGTTGTCTGTCTGACCCAGCAGGCTCTAAGAGTCTCTGGTTGGACTCCAGAGAGAGGCCAAGGAAGCCCACTGAAGCTACTGTATTAGAAGGTTACTCCTGAAAATTGAAAGAGTGCTGGAATGTGGAACGGTGATACTCCTTGTTGAATGGGGGTTATTATCTTGTAACCTTTGCCTATCATCTCTAAGGGCAGATGGAGGGTGCCTCGGGGCTCTTCCTGAAGTCCACAATCATCTCCAATGTCTTCTGAGCATTTAGTTACAGGTTGTTGGGGCTGGCACTCAGGATGCCAGCTGCTTGACATCATGTCTGTAAGCTTTGACACACATGTTGGAAGGCAAAGCTTGTACAGGGTCCGAGGGTGAGGCTAAGTAAGTGTACAGAGAAAGCAAAGTAGAGCAAACTGCACTGTAGGCTCCAGTGCCGATACATAAAGTGTCAGTGAGATGCGTGCGTTTCTGAGCCTCAAAATGATGTTTCCTATTCGAGATTTTGAAATATGTGGCTGGAGATGGGAAACCCCATCTCCAGCATAACGGTTTTGGGTTAAATTCCCACATGGCCACATCAACCAATGTGTCCCCGAGCAAGACACTTAACCCCTAGTTGCTCCAGAGCTGCGGGTAACCTCTGACATATGTAACAATTGGAAGTCACTTTGAAAAAGCTGTCCGCTAAAATACACATGTAATGTAATAGCTGTAATTATAAATCAACCTTTAGGTTACTAGGCTGGTTATATAGTTATATTAGATGAATGAGGGGTAATGAAGATATATAGGCACAGGCGCTTGACATGATGAAGAGTTGCATGCATGGTTAGTAGCCTATATTACCAAGTTTCTAATGTTATGAAACAAAACTATGAAGAAATAACTGAGCAAGAAGATTTATCTATTGATCTGAAGGGGCCAATAGGCCTATAGTGAGGTGTGGTTTTTACAGTTTCAGTAACCATTTGTAAATAGATTCACTAATTCACTAGTATATTTGATGGATCATCAGGATAAAAACATTTGAAAATCAGTAATCCCATCTTTGATAATTTAGGTCTATAAACAGGTAACTGGCAAAAGTAAATACAGTTTTAGTATTATGACACAAAGATAAACTAGCTATCGCGTAATATAATTACAGTAAAATGTAACATTTAACTTAACTAAGGCAACAAGATTTGTTCATACTTCTCTTATGTTAGACAATAAATAGCCTCATTTTTAGTTATAATTGCAAATTAAACAAAAAGAAAAAGCACACTCTAGGACATAAGACAGAGATAGCTTTTAGGTGGAATTGAATTTTGAATTTTATGTTAAACCAGTAGATATTGATCAAATTGTGAGGACTTTAATTTAAGTATTCTGAGTTTGAGTTACTATGGGGCGTTGGCTAACAGAAAGTTCAAATTGTATTATGCTGTAATACTCATCTCCCACCAGGAGGGGGTGCATCATTGACTGAGTTAAATTTCATTATGCTGCAATACCATTTATTACCAGGAGGGGGGTACGTTCACAGAAAAGTTCACACACTCTGCAATACCACCGCTTGCCAGTAGGACGCGCGCCTACACACACACATAATACATATAACCAACACCCCAAACGGGAACATTGGAGATATTGATACTGGGCACACGTATCAGGGAAGTTGTTTCTATGCTTTGAGAGGGTGTCCTTCGTGGGGACCCTGATTTTGGTCCCCACGGGTGACACAGTTCTCACCTTGTGAGTGTGTACAGGTCAAGGTCCCCTATCGGTATAGAAATGCGAAAGTACACACACACACACATACACATAGAGACACACACACACATCATATAGACACACACACACACACACAGAGAACACACACACACACACACACAGACAGAGACACACACACACACAGACAGACACACACACTATACAAAAACACACACACACACAACCTTTTTTTCCCTAGCAGCAGCTTCTGTCCGCTAGCTGTCCAAACTCCAGACATGTCCAGGTAGGCCATGCTGCTGCCCCCGAAAGTCCCCCAACACATCAACTCATCAACTAATCTTAGCTTACTGTACAAAGCACCAGATACACAACACACACACACACACACACACACACACACACACACTACACACACACACACACACACACACACACACACACACACACACACGCTATAGGCGCTGAGCTGTATCAGAAATTCAAAGTTTAGTGTGTTTGTGTGTTTTCATTCCACATTGACAGCTGGTCCCGTCCTCACCACCCTTCGCTAAGCCCCCTCCTTAGTTGCATTGACAAGCTGCGCCGGTCAGCCTATTCCAGTATGTATGCACCGGTTTTCATTGGTCAATGCAACATCAATGGAGCACTATGCAATCGGCCAACAACAGTATTGATTAGAACTAGAAAATTCGAAGAAATGTTTACAGTGTGCCTCCCTACTTGGTGACACATCCGACAACACTAGCTAAGTAGATACATAGGTCACACTGTCACAGAAAGAGAGAGAGAGAGAGAGAGAGAGAGAGACAGAGAGACAGAGAGAATAAGAATATAATAAGAGTTTGATAGATTTAGGATGCTTAAAGTACTGACTATTTACATGGAGTCTGGTGGTTTAGCACAAGCCCTTCAGCACCACAATATATATATATTTTGCTTAAATTTTAAATTCATACAGTGTTGTTTTAATGGTGAAGTATTAATTGTCTTAATTTTAAGACCTTATGTTTACCAGAAACAGGTATGAAGTAGCTAGCTAAACACACCAGACTCCATTTAAAAAATAGTACTTTAGCGTAGCATAGAGACAACATACATTTTCACATGTAAATCAGTAAACTATGTTTTTTATTTCAACCAACACTAGAGTTGTGGATGGTGGGAAAGTGTAGAGAAAACCCAACAATGGTTTTTCATAGCTTTATTTTGTTTCTGTCGACTTTGAATGAAGTGTATTTTATGATCCTTAAAGTACTGATTATTTACATGGAGTCTGGTGGGTTTAGCGTACACAAGCCCTCAGCACTACATTAGCTACCAAAGTCGCAAAATTTATTACCAGGACGCGTGTACTGAATCAAACAGCTGTTTTCTGAATAGAGTGTTATATGTCATTCATACCCCCTCCACTAGTATGGCAGACATCCTGTACCTTAGACTTTAGCCTCAGAAATACGCCATGCTTCAATGCAAAATGTTCGAGGGAAACCGATCCAAACTTGACTTTTTTGCAAAAGCGACTGGCGACTTTTTCTGGTGTTATTGGAGACTCTTTGAGGTGTTTGGAGACTCCTGAAAGCACGTATCACCTGTAGTTATTGTGCAGGTGCTGCCGTGAGCCCCTCCCCGTCCAGAGCCCGTGACGGTCAGTCTCAGTGGCCCGCAAAACCCCCAGCCCGCCGTCAGAGCAGAGATGAGACACACAGCACCCCGCCCAGGTTGCATTGAATCACACGAAGCTGTCCCGCTCTTGCCCTGGCTTACAGAGAGGGTGTAAATGTAAATGATTCTTCACTCTACACAAAATAATTAGGGACACACGCGGGTACTGAATCAAACAGCTGTTTTCTCCAATATAGTGTTATCACTCTGCAATTACGCTGCTGCTCAACGGGTGCGCCGTGAGCCCTCCCCCCGTCCAAATGCCCTCACAAGCGGTCAGCTCTCAGTAGCTCGCGCTGCAGTCCCAGCCTGCATAAAGCAGAGACACACACCACTCCACTACTTAGACCTTAGCTCAGAAATACGTCATGCTTCAATGCAAAATGTCCGGACTAAATCCCAACTTGACTTTTTGTCAAAAAGCTACTAGCGACTTTTTCTGGTGTTATTGGAAACTTTTGTGGGTGTTTGAGACTCGTGAAAGCACGCATCACTTCTACAATTACTGGGCTCAATGAGCAGCAGGTGCTGCCGTGAGCTCCCGTCCAAAAAAAAAAAAAAAAAAAAAACTAACTAAAAAACGCCTACCGTTTACATGAGTTTTTGTGGTGTAGTAATAGTTCTAGTTTACTTAACTGTTGGCCTTACAATTTTACTTTTTCCCTGTTCATGTGATATGTGGACAACATGACAAATAGATGGAGGGGGGTAAACTTCATGAAATAAATTGAACTCTTCAAAATATCAGGTATTTCCATGGAATTTACATAATCCAATATGGCTGCCGCCATATGAAGTCATAATATGCAAATTAGATGGAAAATGTACCCCTACATAAACGCTAGGTCATTCTGAATATTTGTTTCATTTACACTTTGTCTCTATCTCAAACCATTTTCAAGCCAGAGCCTTCTGAAATTTAGGTGTCAAAACCTAGTATTTTTAAAAATAAAACCCGGCACCTAAAGGGTTAAATGGGACTGGACTGAAACGAGAGCTTTTCTGCCTTATATGGTCTGCTCATGAATATTTAGATGAGCTGCACGCTGATTAGTTGAGCTTAGCACGCACACACACACACACACACACACACACACAGGCGCGGAGCTGTATCAGAAATTCAAAGTTTAGTGTGTTTGTGTGTTTTCATTCCACATTGACAGCTGTCCCGGTCCCGCCCGACCCTTCGCTAAGCCCCGCCCTCCCTAGTTACTGTTGCTACGCCTGACCAAGGGGGTAAGCTTCGCTTCAGAACGCGAACCTTCGATGGCGCCATTTTGTTGCTACAAAGGTATCACCTCTTGTTAGCATTCCGCTGACCGCCATTTTGTTTTTACGTCACTTGACTGCGAATAACTTTACATCTGAAGCGTTTAAAGACTCTATTTGTCCGTTGTTTATTTCTAAAGAAACACGACAATGTATAAAGGCTCCATTACCTTGTAGCTCACGTTAGGGTCCAGGCAGACGCTTTTATAACAATAGGCTAACGATTGGGTCATAACCACGAGACTTTACTGTCACACAGTAGAGGAATTACCATATAGTACAGGAGAAGCTCACAGGCAGTTTGACTTACATTAGCTGTTTAGGTTTAATTACGTAATGTTAGCTAGCATGTTAGTTAGCAATAATTATCCCGTGCTTATGTTATCTCCTTACATATACCCACGCTCCCGCCTCTGTAAGATTGGGAATGATTGAGATTTCTCTCGCACAGCTACCAGAAGACTTCACACTTTCAGACAGGTTGCTCACGCCACATCTACGCTGTCTCTTGTCAGTTGAGGTGGCCAGATAAGGGACAGATACCACGGAGAAGTGCTTCTAATAGCCTTCACTGGTCTCCGTCCACAGACACGGGTCTATTGGTCCATTAATATATATGTCAATGCGCTTGACAAGCTTTGTGGCCGGTCACGTCTATTCCAGTATGTATGCACCGGTTTTCATTGGTCAATGCAACATCAATGGAGCACTATTGCAATCGGGCGCGAACAACAGTATTGATTAGAACTAGAAAATTCCGGAAGAAATGTTTACAGAGTGCCTCCTACTTGGTGCACATCCGAATAACACTAGCTAAGTAGATACATAGGTCACACTGTCACAGAGAGAGAGACAGAGAGAGAGAGAGACAGAGAGAGAGAGAGAGAGAGACAGAGAGAGAGAGAGAATACGAATACGAATACGAATGGGAGTTTGATAGATTTAGGATGCTTAAAGTACTGACTATTTACATGGAGTCTGGTGGGTTTAGCGACACAAGCCTCAGCACTACAATATACAGTGCCTTGCGAAAGTATTCGGCCCCCTTGAACTTTTCGACCTTTTGCCACATTTCAGGCCTCAAACATAAAGATATAAAACTGTATTTTTTTGTGAAGAAACAACAACAAGTGGGACACAATCATGAAGTGGAACGAAATTTATTGGATATTTCAAACCTTTTAAACAAATAAAAAACGGAAATATTGGCTGCAAAATTATTCAGCCCCTTAAGTTAATACTTTGTAGCCCCACCTTTGCTGCGCATTACAGCTGTAAGTGGCTTGGGTATGTCTCTATCAGTTTGGCGCACATCGAGACTGACATTTTTGCCCATTCCTCCTTGCAAAACAGCTCAAGCTCAGTGAGGTTGGATGGAGAGCGTTTTGAACAGCAGTTTTCAGTTCCTTTCCACAGATTCTCGATTGATTCAGGTCTGGACTTTGACTTGGCCATTCTAACACCTTGGATATGTTTATTTGTGAACCATTCCATTGTAGATTTTGCTTTATGTTTTGGATCATTGTCTTGTTGGAAGACAAATCTCCGGTCCCAGTCTCAGGTCTTTTTGCAGACTCCATCAGGTTTTCTTCCAGAATGGTCCTGTATTTGGCTCCATCCATCTTCCCATCAATTTTAACCATCTTCCCCTGTCCCTGCTGAAGAAAAGCAGGCCCAAACCATGATGCTGCCACCACCATGTTTGACAGTGGGATGGTGTGTTCAGGGTGATGAGCTGTGTTGCTTTTTAACGCCAAACATAACGCTTTGCATTGTTGCCAAAAAGTTCCGATTTTGGTTTCATCTTGACCACAGCACCTTCTTCCCGATGTTTGTGTCTCCCAGGTGGCTTCTTTGGCAAACTTTAAACGACACTTTTATGGATATCTTTAAGAAATGGCTTCTCTTGCCACTCTTCCATAAAGGCCAGATTTGTGCAGTATACCGACTGATTGTTGTCCTATGGACAGAGTCTCCCACCTCAGCTGTAGATCTCTGCAGTTCATCCAGAGTGATCATGGGCCCCCTTGGCTGCATCTCTGATCAGTCTTCTCATTGTATGAGCTGAAAGTTTAGAGGGACGGGGTCGGGTTCGAGATTTGTAGTGGTCTGATACTCCTTCCATTTCAATATTATCGCTGCACAGTGCTCCCTTTGGGATGTTTAAAGTTTGGGAAATCTTTTGTATCCAACCGGTTTAAACTTCCACAACAGTATCTCGACTCTGCCTGGTGGTCCCTTGTTCTTCATGATGCTCTCATGCGCTTTACACGGACCTCTGAGACTATCACAGAGCAGGTGCATTTATACCGGAGACTTGATTACACACAGCTGGATTCTATTTATCATCATTAGTCATTTAGGTCAACATTGGATCATTCAGGAGATCCCTCACTGAACTCTTGAGAGAGTTTGTTGCACTGAAAAAAGGGGCTGAATAATTTTGCACTTCCACTTTTCAGTTTTTATTTGTTAAAAAGTTTGAAATAGCCAATGAATTTCGTTCCACTTCATAATTGGGACCCACTTGTTGTTGATTCTTCACAAAAAATTACAGTTTTATATCTTTATGTTTGAGGCCTGAAATGTGGCAAAAGGTCGAAACGTTCAAGGGGGCCGAATACTTTCGCAAGGCACTGTATATATAATTTGCTTAAATTTTAAATACATACAGTGTTGTTTTAATGGTGAAGTGTTTATTGTCTTAACCTTTTAGAGATATACCTTTTTAAAACCTATTTAAGACCTTTACACACAGACACAAACACACACACACACATAGCACACACACACACACACACACACACACATAGAGACACACACACACACAGACATATAGACACACACACACACACATAGAGCACACACACACACACACATATACACACAAACACATAGACACACACACATATAGAGACACACACACACACACACACACACACGACACATACACACACATTCATATAGACACACACAGACACAAACACACACACACATTGAGACACACACACACATAGACACACACACACAAACACACAGACACACACACACAAACACACATATACACACACACATAGACACATACACACACACACACACACACACACACACACACATATAGACACACACACACACAGACACACACACAAAACACACACAAACATAGACACACACACACATACATATAGACACACACACACACATAGAGACACACACACACACACACACAAACATAGAGACACACACACACACACACAAACATATAGACACACAAAATAATACACACACACACACACAAACACATATAGACACACACACAAACAGAGACACACAAACACACACACACACAAACACATATAGACACACATAAACACACATAGAGACACACACACACACACATAGAGACACACACACACACAGACATATAGACACACACACACACACACATATGCATATAGACACACACACACACAAAAACAGACACACACTCACACACACATAGAGACACACACACACACACACACACACACACACACATGGAGAACACACAAACACATACACAACACAGAACAATAAAAACACACACATAGAGACACACACATAAACACACGATACATATAGACAATACACACACACAATAACAACACATATTACAATAAAACAAAAACACACATAGAGACACACACAATAAACACACACACACAACACACAACAAAACAACAAAATATAGAGAATAAACACACAACACAACAAAACATAGAGAACACAACAACACACAATATACATATAGACACAACAACACATAGAAATACAAAACATACATATAGACACAAACACAACACACATAGAGACACAAAAAAAAATAACACACAACACACACACACAACACAAAAATAGAGAAACAAACACACACACACACACACAACTAGAGAACACAACACACACAACACATAGAGACAATACCACAAAATACCATAATATAGACAAAAAAACACATAGAGACATACACACACATACATATAGACACAAAATCATACACACACACACACACATAGACACACACACACACACACACACACACAGACACACACACACACACATACATATAAACACACACACACACACACACACACATAGAGACACACACACACACACACACAAACATAGAGACACACACACACACACGCATACATATAGACACACACACACACACACACACATACACACACATACATATAGACACACACTGTGCTGTTAGATCGCAAACGGAGAGACTTTTGTATTGAGAAAAAGAGACTTTTATTTTGAAAAAGGAAGTTGAGACTTTCCAGTCTTCATGCCAGAAATCAGGAAGTGCAAAGTTATTTTCAAGCACATGCAGTGAGAGGCTGTGAAGCATATGTTGTGAGCTGCTGTTGAAAATAGATGGAGTGGGGAAGGACTTTACTTTACTAATGTCACAGAAAAAAATACTTGTAACAGTAATACTGCTTTTTTTTTGCCATACAGCATCATTTTGTGATTAATTACATCCCACTTTTTAATCACAGTAATACAACAGAGACCTTATCTATTTTGAAAGTTCAATATCGATACCAGCTTGACGTTACTACAATGTGCTAACGTTGATGCTAAAGCTTTGTGGGTAACATTATGAGGTTACAACATCGTTAAACACGCTAATAAAGTTATTTTTAGTATGACTGTTTCGACCACAGCTAACAGGACTGAGCTAACCCACCAATAACTTCACTAGTAACGTTAACGTTAGCTGTATAGATAGACGATTAATCTAATGCTAATTTAGCCAAAGTAGCACACCCCGGTCTGTCTGCCTCACTCCCCCGGCGCAGAGAGACTCAGTCGGGATGACAGCTGACAACAGCCCCGGGACATAAAGCTAGCTAGTTACCGTTAGCCCCCAGTCAGCTATCAGCCAGCTACTTTCATTACAGCAACCCCCCCTCCCCCCCCCCGGCCAGAACTTATCTCCAGTGCCTGGTGCTTACGACGCTAACGGCAGTTTAATTAAACGTCGGAAACAGACCATATCAGACCCAGCACCGAGTCACAACAGCGGCCATCCATAGCGGTAGCTAGCTACATCTCCGTAAGCGCTACCGATGTATGTGCGAAAATCTCCTCCCCTCCCCGAATTTCTCCCCCCGTGTTTTGGCTGTCTTTACGGTTAGCTAAATTAACCCGACAAAAGGTGGGTTAAGCAACAAACAAAGAAGAAGTTAAACGTAAAAGTAAGGGGAGATAATTCCGGGCAGCTGGGAGATGTTCTGCTGCTGCACAACAGGCATCGAACGTCCTGGCTCGCTGTCGCGGAGATTCCCCCGACAATCCCCCCCCACACCGTCTCTCAGCCTCGTTTAGCAGCTAGCTAGCGTTACAACACACCCCGTCCGCCCCGGTGTTGAAACCATCCAACAGGTGACATTGATATGTGAAATATTTTGTGTTTTAGCTGCTGGCTACTGTTAGCTTGCTGGCTCACTAGCTAACTGGTCAGCTACAAATAAAAATCTAATCAAGAAAAACGTAACTATGTTGGGGAAACTGCAGCTATTTTATTACAATAACATGAATAAACGTTACTAAACGTAACGTGAATAAACTTGAACGGGTAAACTCGTCCGTGAACTGATGCGTTCTAACCGGCAGCGAAGGTGTTTAACACTAAAAACTCCCATAATTCCACGCAACTTCACAACGTCATCAAAAGTCCAGTTTTACCGTCCATTGTTTTGGTTGAGAGACCCCTAGCGGCAGAAAGTTACATATTGTACGTTTAACGGTGAAGTAGGAGATTTTAGTCGCGCGGTTATTTTGACTTAATACAATAGCAGGAAAAGAGTCAAAGGCTGTAAACTTTTGTTAAATATATGTGGAAAGAAATCAAAACATGCTAGCATTAATATTAAAACTCCACTGCACATAGAACTAACAACTAATTTTAAACAAAACTAATTTTAGGGGTAAGATCATTGATTAGAACATAGTAATGTTGAGCTACACATTTAAAACATCAACACATCTGATCTTTATTCAGATTGACACACACACACACACACACACAAACACACTCAAACAGAGACGCACACAGACACACAGAGAGACACACTTACATATAGACACACACATACAGACACACACACACACACATACATATAGACACATACAGACACACACACACACACACACATACATATAGACACAAACAGACACACACACACACACACACACACATACATACATATAGACACAAACAGACACACACACACAACTGCACATAGAACTAACAACTGATTTTAAACAAAACTAATTTTAGGGGTAAGATCATTGATTAGGACATAGTAATGTTGAGCTACACATTTAAAACATCAACACATCTGTTCTTTATTCAGATTGGAGAACTGCGGTTTGTCAGAGATCAGCTGTGCTGCTCTGGCCTCAGCTCTGAAGTCCAACCCCTCCCATCTGAAAGAGCTGCACCTGGGGGGCAACGACAACATGAAGGATTCAGGAGTGAAGCAGCTGTGTGCTGGATTGGAGAGTCCAAACTGTAGACTGGAGACTCTGAGGTCAGTTCATCTATTTCATTCTTCTACTGTGTAAATCTATTAAAATTAAATCCATATCAGAAGTTCTACATTTCTATCAGTTCACTTGTTTTCTGTGTTTGTCTGAGAACAAATCACAACAACTCTTTGTTTGTTTTCAATTTGTCAGTCTGAACAGTTTGTCTCCTGGGGCCTGTTTCACAAAACCAGGATAAGGGATTAAGCCGGGATTTCCCAGTTATCCTAGCTCAATTTAGCCTTGACTCGGTTTCACAAAAGCGGAGGCACATAAATCACCATGGAGATTTATTCTGTACAGCTAGCCTGGTCCTGACCAGGCTAACAGCCAGGATTTATTTAATCCTGGAGCCTTTTCTGATCACCCAGCAGTGGTTTCACCTTATTGTTATCAGCCTGGATTAAAATACAACAGGTACATATTGCTGTTCATTTAAGTACTGTTATTAGTTGTGACCATTATTTTTTTTATTTATAATTATTCATGTGACAGTCATTGTTACTGTTATATTGCTGTATGAAGACTGATGGATATATTATGGCAGTTGTTGAGATAATTAGAAAAGGCTATTAACATTTCAAATGTGTTTTAAATGAAGTCTGTTACTAAGGGCAATATATACAATGCTTTACAATTCTATAGTTGACCAATGCACCTTGAATTACTTTAGTTGAGAATTTTTTTTATAATTATTCTTTAACAATAAGGATCATGTTTATTCCTCTTCCATGTGCATTGTATTTGGAATTCTTAGCACACAATTTGTGTTGTCCAGTAAACTGGGACTATAATTTGGGAGGATTGAACAATTTTAAGAACATATTCTTATTGTACAATCCTCCCAAATTATAGTCTTAGTTCACTGGACCAATAACTATCTAGTGATGTAGGCAGTTTTTCACTTAATTATCTTTTTAGTTTCTAGATTTTAGTCCAATTTCTTCAGTGTCTTTATTTTCTATGTCCATACAGTATATTAGGGAGCAAGGCATATAATATGTAGAGAAAGAAACTCGTCCTCTATAAAAAATAAAAAAAAAACGCGAGAAAAAGCGTGGCAGATAATAGCGGACTGACTGAATGATCTAATGAGTGAATGAATGAGTCTAAAAATATACATTTATGAAATACTGCTCTTAACTGAAACCATTCAATGAGTCACTGTCATTTGCAAAAATGAACAGTTGTGCACTTTGCATTAAAAGCGAGCAGTGGAAGTTAATATGACTTAGGAAATTTATATTTTAGCCCATGAGAGAGAGAAAGAGGGAGGAACAGAGTGAAAGAGATATTTACGCATCATATTTTAGCGTTGTAGAAAATCAATCTTGATGGTAAATTTCACGGCAAAGAGTACTACTGTTAATTTGTGAAAATGATTAGTAGCCTGATCCTTAAATGGTATGATTATGACCGTTTCAATTCAGAGCCGTGGTCAGTTAATGTATAGGCTGCTCACGCATTCAGTCGGTCCGTGATCGTCTGCTGCGCTTTTTCTCGGTGTTTTATTACAGCGGCCGTGTTTCTTTTCTTTTTATACAAATCATGTGTTTCACGTCGTCATACTTCCACAAGAAGCTGCTGCTCACTCTGTATAAAGTATGTACAATGCGTATTCTCCATTTTGGCATCAGTAAATCTGTGATCGACTTCCGCGGTCTTTTGAGGAAAGCCGTGGACGTGCATCTATCTGAATTACTTCAGCCTGGCTCGACCTAGTCGCTCCTCCTCAGCCTGGCTCGGCCTTCGTGAAACGCACCAAGCCAGGATGCACAGATTAGACTAGGACAAGCCTCGCTTTATCAGTTATCCTGGATTTATATATTCTGCTTTTGTGAAACAGGCCCCAGATGTAGTCTGGACTCAAACTGAATCAGTGTTTGTCAGAAAACTTTAAGATTTATTATTCAATGTGATGCAAAATTAAATCAAAATTTGAAATTGTTTTTTCATGTGAAACAGTCATAATTAAAAAAAAAAAGAAATAGGGCTGTACAATTTGTAGATAAGTCATATTGTGATTTACAATACTATGATTGCAAAAATAAATGCACCAAACAGTAAATAAAAAATGTCTCGCTAAAGAAACCCAGAAAACCCTCAACATGTTGGGTTCCTTAAAAAAGATCAACGAAATATATAGAATATAAAAACATAAAAACATAGTCTATAAAAAGGAAGAAAGGAAGAATTAAATGAGTAGAGACAATAAAGAATAAAGAAAGAGAGAGAAAGAAAAGTAATTAAAATAAAAAAACAAGGGACATGTTTACTACAGTTACAGATGTTTTAAATGATAGAGGAGAAAGTTTAGTTTGGTTTGCTCAACAGCACAATTAAAAAATAGAACAAATAAGAAAAACACAAATTCTCATTAAAATAATACATTGTATATGTCACATTAAGGATGGGTGTAATAAAAGAACTATTGATTAAGTTACTAAATCTACTTTGTCCAACCTGTTGGTAAAGTGTGAAGAACACCAAGCTTCTTAAGCCCCAGTGTCTTCTTCTGTGGTTTCTACTGTGGGTAAAGTGAAGGCTGTTACAACGTGGAGACTGGAGTGGACACTGAGTGAGACGCACACAGCTCACCTTTTAGTTTCCTTAAATCACACAGTTTATGAGGTTAGTTATTCACACACAGTGACATCATGACTGGGATTAGATTATTTGTGCAGCATTAAAGGGGTGATAGAATGGTTCTATAGGGTATTTCATGCTGTTCCTTAAGGTCTCCTAATAGGGTATGTAACATTGGTTGGGCTGAAAATGTCTCTTTTGCTGTTTTTGGCCCTAATGCTACCCTGTTAAATGGGACTGGACTGAAACGAGAGCTTTTCTGCCTTATATGGTCTGCTCATGAATATTTAGATGAGCTGCACGCTGATTAGTTGAGCTTAGCACGCACACACACACACACACACACACACACACACACAGACACACAGACACACACACACACACACACAGAGACACACAGACACACACACACACACACACACAGAGACACACACACACACACACAGAGACACACACACACACACACACACACACAGACACACACACACACACACAGAGACACACACACACACACACACACACACACACACAGACACACACACACACACACACACACAGAGACACACACACACACACACACACACACACAGACAGAGACACACACACACACACACACACATACACATAACACACACACACACACAGACAGAGACACACACACAGACACACACACACACAGACAGAGACACACACACACACACACACACACACACAGACACACACACACACACACACAGGCGCGGAGCTGGATCCGAAATTCAAAGTTTAGTGTGTTTGTGTGTTTTCATTCCACATTGACAGCTGTCCCGGTCCCGCCCGACCCTTCGCTAAGCCCCGCCCTCCCTAGTTACTGTTGCTACGCCTGACAAGCTTTCGTGCCGGTCACGTCTATTCCAGTATGTATGCACCGGTTTTCATTGGTCAATGCAACATCAATGGAGCACTATTGCAATCGGGCGCTAACAACAGTATTGATTAGAATGAATCTGCCGATTTTGCCAAGACTCTCATTCATTCCTGAGTGGTGAAGATAGTTGTGGAAACTTTCCCAGCTGGTCAACAGTACAGAAGTTAGCTAGCCATGGCACAAAAGCACATTTTGGATTTCTTTATAGATTAACCACAAGCTAAAAAGCGTAAAAGACCGGAGGCAGAAAACTGTAACTGACTGAAGTAGCGACCCTGCTAGCAACAGACGACGAGGGAGCTAATCCTGTAAACCATCTAGCAGCACCAGGCGCAGCACCAGGCTAGCAGCACCAGGCTAGCAGCACCAAGCTAGCAGCACCAGGCTAGCAGCACCAAGCTAGCAGCACCAAGCTAGCAGCACCAGGCTAGCAGCACCAGGCTAGCAGCACCAAGCTAGCAGCACCAAGCTAGCAGCACCAGGCTAGCAGCACCAGGCTAGCAGCACCAAGCTAGCAGCACCAGGCTAGCAGCACCAGGCTAGCAGCACCAAGCTAGCAGCACCAGGCTAGCAGCACCAAGCTAGCAGCACCAAGCTAGCAGCACCAGGCTAGTAGCACCAGGCTAGCAGCACCAGGCTAGCAGCACCAGGCTAGCCCATGGCAGAGGGAACAGCAACATCAACTCAGTGCTGCCAGCCTCGGGTCACACTTTTCCTGCTACACGTTTTGGAGATGAGGATTTATTTTAGTGTTATGACTGCAACACAAGGTAATAATGCTGGTTTATTATTATGCTGCCGCCGTGCAGTAAATTGGCATGATTTATCAACTGTTCAGTAACAGTTCAACTGAAAGTTTATATGAATTATTGGAGATAATTGTGTTTTTTTACACTGTGTAAAGCCTACTTAGTCTACGTATTGGAAAACCAGAATGAGGTCATACCGATTTTTAATGATCCTACCGTATTGTTATAAAATGATTAGGCCCAGCTTAACACGCAGGCCCAATATCTTTATGCCTTTAATTTGCTACAAAAACTTAAGGCTGCATTTCTCTATTCCAGTGTTTGTGTCAGGACTGACTGGCTTCACTTTGATTTGATTTAATATAATTCAGTGATGTGTTACCCTTGTGTTGTTGAGCTTGTAGAAGCCATTTTCTGGACCATTGTTGTAGCCGTGTCTATATCCTGCGTTACCCGGGTCTAGGGCAACGCAGCCTTAAGGCTTCGGTAATAATTAGTACTGTTTTGACACCACGAAGTGCCTTTGTTTTAATAAATAGAGATATTTTGTCATTGTCTTCATCTTGACAGTAGGCTATGGGTATGAAAGAAATGTAACTTGGTTGAATAGCGATAACGGTCTATTATTTCCCGGTGTTTGGGGATCAGTACGGCAGGCTAATTACGGTCTTGGATAGGCTATTTATATGAATTGAATCTCTATACAGTTCAATAAATTGTGATGGATGCAGTTTGGTGTGTGGTGGTTGACTTTGGCTGAAAACTTCACTCTGGAAAATTTGTCAGCACCCCCAATTCAAAATATGTTCCCGCGGCTCAAGCACCATTTATATCTCTCGCTCGTCTCTTTTCTTTCTCTCTTTCTCCGTGAAATGAAGCTGCCTTCAGGTGCAGTAGGAAACGTTGTGTTCTATAAATGATCTGATGAAAAACTGTTACTGTGAGATATAAAGTCCAGGGCTTGACATTAACTTTTTGAGGCACTTGTCCTTCGGACAAGTACATTTACGTTTCACTTGTCCATGAACAAAAGTCACTTGTCCGGGTAAAGATTCATCATTTTATAAAAAGTTTTTGTGTTTTGCTAATGCAGAATTTGAAGAAACCATTGAAAGCATCCAAACCCAAAAAAAAAAAAAAAAACAATTTAAAAAAAAAAAAAAAAAAAAATACAACAACAACAACAAAATTCCCCTTCAACAAGAAAAAAGGATCTCCAGACTCATAATACAAAGTAATATGTTGCACGCCGGTGTGCAGAAGTTAATATATTGAGATTCTAAGTGAATATTTTAAAGTTTCTCATTAGTTTCAGATTCCTAGTCAATATTCTAAGTTACTATGTCAATATATTGAGATATTTTGAGATATTGAGTCAATATATTGAGATTGTAAGTCAATATTTTGAATGTTCTCATTGCTTTGAGATTCTTAGTCAATATTCTGAGTTACTAAATCAATATACTGAACCAATATGTTGAGTTACTAAGTCAATATATTACGATACTAAGCCAATATATTGAGATTAAGTCAATATTTTATAGTTTCTCATTACTTTGATATTCTTTGTTTATATTCTGAGATACTGAGTCAATATATTGAGATACTAATTCAATATTTTGACCAGAGGTAGTGGTGACTTGAACTTATACTATATCTAAAATAATTTTGTAGACATAACAATGGATTTTGCCACTAAATGTTGGTGTCAACGTGTTTTTTTTTTCTTTCTACAATTTCACTTACCAAGGGATCCTTTAAAAGGTGTAGCTACTTTACAGTTGATTATTACCTGATATTTAATCCGCTACAAACAAGTAGCCCGGAGCAGTAAAGCGTTACGAGGGCAGAGAGCCAGCCGTCAAGAGTCAAATTAACTTCATGCTTCATCCGCTACAAAGCACACTTCTATCGCCACGAGTGACAGCTTTATTCGGCTCGTTTTCTGTGAACGATGTGGGGACGGGGTAACGTTAAAGCGTAGTTAGCATGCTAACGTTAGCTAACTAACACCGGCTGCCTGGCTTGTTGGTTCCGCGGTGCTTTCATGCTGTATCGCTTACAGAGAAGGAGCTGAACAGTGGGCTGGGTCTAACGTCAGCGGTCCGCTCTCTCTCCCGCTGCTGCTGGGTCTAACGTTAGTTAATGTATTTGTTTCAAATCGGTAAAGTAAAATCTGTAACATAAACGGAATGAGTGACACATAATAACGTATATAATGCTTCATCCACACAAAGCACATTGCTATCGCCACGAGTGACTTCTGTTTTCAGCTTGTTTTCTGTGAACAATGTGGCGAGGAGGTAACGTTAAGGTGGAGTTAGCAAGCTAACACCGGCTAGCTCGCCGTGCTTTCATGCTGCTTGGCTTTCGGGGAGTATGCGCTGAACAGCGGGCTGGGTCTAACGTTAGCGGCCCGCCGACCCGCTGCCCGGGATTGTGGTGTAAAATATGTATTTGTTTCAATTCTGTAACATTGACGAAATGAGTGGCACATAACGTGAACTAACATGGCATTTTGTTTTGTTTGAGTTTTAACTTGTCCAGTGGGGCAAGTAAATTTCTCTTCCACTTGTCCTACAAAAAATCCACTTGTCCCGGACAAGCGGACAAGCCTTAATGTCGAGCCCTGGAGTCTACTTGTGCTACAGTGGGGGGGGGGTAAAAGAAAACAACACGACGTCGCACGACTCGCACCACACTGCGGCGATTGCTTCTTTTTTTTTTATCTGAACGCAGCTTCCCGCTGAAGTACAGAGCTCATTTAAGATGATGCTCTGACGTCCCGTTTCCCTGAAGGCAGCGCGGAGCTGCGCCGAACAAAGCTGACAGAAGTCCAGAAGAGAAGAGTTCTGGTCCAGCGTCTGGTCCAGTCGCAGTGCTGTAAACTGGCAGCTTTTAATGGAGCAGACCACTGGTTTTTGCAAGTAGTTTAAAGTGGAAACATGTATTGTTATCTGAACGCCCTCTGGGGAGGGAATCAGGCCCACCTTGACTTAATCCAGGCCCACCCATCTGTAACGTTCTGCATCCACCACTGCACACACACACACACACACACACACACACCTATGCTTTCAGCACTGTTCGCTGAGGATCCATGTTGGAAAATAAAGTTAACGTCCCGTGAACCGCTGCCTGCACACCGCCCATTGCGAGTCCACTGCGCCCCTGATCTAAATCCACATGTCCCGCTCAGTTGTCTGATATCTCCTCCTTTTCTCTGGGCCAGTATTCAGTCTGATATCTCCTCCTTTTCTCTGGGCCAGTATTCAGTCTGATATCTCCTCCTTTTCTCTGGGCCAGTATTCAGTCCGATATCTCCTCCTTTTCTCTGGGCCAGTATTCTGTCTGATATCTCCTCCTTTTCTCTGGGCCAGTATTCAGTCTGATATCTCCTCCTTTTCTCTGGGCCAGTATTCAGTCTGATATCTCCTCCTTTTCTCTGGGCCAGTATTCTGTCTGATATCTCCTCCTTTTCTCTGGGCCAGTATTCTGTATCTCCTGAGAGAGCTCCAGCCAGCGGGGGGGCAGCGGGGTCTGACAGTCCAGGCAGACAGCCAGCCATCTGGGGGGGCACTGTGACGCTGTCACGGCAAACTGTGGAGCTCCTCAACTCCCAAACAGTCGTACTAAATTTGCAGTTAGCCATACATTTTTATAAAACGGCCCATATTTGAGCTTTATATAGTTGATTTCTCGCTTAAAATAATCTCAGAAGTGAATTTAGTAATGCAACAGCAGAGGAACACTGTATAAACTTTCTGAGATTTGCGCGAACAAGATTCAGAAGACTAACTGACCTTAGATCAGTTAGTGGCCTATGTAAATTTTGGGGTGTTACAAAGATAGAAGGTAGAGCCAAATGAGGAGGATTTGGGATGCTTACGGAAGCTTCTAGCTTTGTTG
>NC_053133.1:28445581-28454660 GCF_010015445.1 Perca fluviatilis
TTAGGATGGTAGTGAAGATAAGCTACACTTCATTCACAAGACAATGAAACATGTTGATTTATAATAAACTTTAATAAGATGATCCTGTTTAACCTGTCAGTATTACAGCTTACTGTGTGTAATTATTGTAAATGTATTGCATTTACTAAACACGCCTAATTCATGTCAATGCAGCAGAGTAATGTTGAGCTACAGATTTATAACTGAATAACCTTCATATAACTGAATAACACAAAATAATTCACTCCAAAGTCTTTATTGAAGTAGCAGCATGTTGACATAATATTAATTAGAGATCTTTTTCACTTTTTGTATTTTACAGTTTTTATCCTGATCCTGTTGTGTTCAGGTGTTTCTGTTTTCTAAACCTTCTTCAGCTCTGAAAAGATTATTAAACATTGAATGATTTCAAGCAGGAACATTGTCTTCTAACGTTACATAATTTATTCTTTATTCAGATTGTGGAGCTGCGGTTTGTCAGAGATCAGCTGTGCTGCTCTGGTCTCAGCTCTGAAGTCCAACCCCTCCCACCTGAAAGAGCTGGACCTGAGGGGCAACAAGAACCTGAAGGAGTCAGACGTGAAGCAGCTGTGTGATCTGAAGGAGAGTCCAGACTGTAGACTGGAGACTCTGGAGTAAGTAGAGGGTTGGATTCAGTCCATGCTGGTTTCAGCAGTATCAAACTAAACCCAGTTAGTATCAAAGCTAAGATCCAGTATTTTCTGTAAACCTCCAACCTCGTCAGTGAAGCTGTGAGAGGAGAGAGAGAACAGTCAGCCAATCAGAGACTGTTCTCTCTGAACCCAACAGCAGTAAATCATCATTAAAGTGAGCAGTGAACGTCTCTCTGTTTCTGCAGTAATGATGCGTTCAGGACTCTTAGCAGTTTATTTCCACTGTGTACTTCAGTGAAATCTGCAGAGTCAACAGACTTGATGGCCAAAGTCTCTGCAGGTCTGTGAGCTTCACTCCAACACGTTAACATGAGAGCTGAAAGGAAGCAGGCTGCTCTACACAGCCGCTCCACTTGGTGTCTGAACAGGACTGAAGTCTCTGCTGCTCTTTATACTGGATGCTGTTAACTTGTTCAACATCAACACTGTTCTAATGTTTGCAACTTACCCAATTACCCTAGTGGGGATTGTTTTGTGTATCTTACACATAAAATAACAATAACAACATAACAAGTGTAATGTTTTCTGTTTAGAAATATTGATAAATAAATAGTCAGTGATGTTGAATAGCCTGTAGGCCTACAGTAGTGTAACAGACCGTCCCTACAGTTCAGCAGACATGTGAACCGCTGATTGATTGTAAATGTAACCATCATAGTGTGAAATCCAGTTGAACTGATGCTGTTAGGTGAACGGGGCTCAGCAGAGAGGTGGAGAGAGACCACGTCTCTGCAGCTTATTCAGGGAGTCAGGTCAACGCTGCTAAAGACCTCCGAACTTAGAGTTTCATGTGGAGGCTCCTCCCATATGGCTCGCATCAGGAGTTAACAGGAACTGTACCAAAACACGGAAAGCTCGTGATATTTCTTTGGCGCCGGTTAAAACCTCTTTATAGGGCGCCAAAACTTTCTCTATGCAGTAAAACCCTGAATAAATACAGATAATAACTTCATAATACTAACTATTAAACTCCAGATGGACTCCAGCCGTCTTCTCTGGGGGGGGAAAGATCGATGTGGGAAAAATTAACTTCTTCTTCTGTGTGTTAATTAGTGGATCACAAACCAAGTTTAAGGCTCAAACCACCACCTCCATTACTGTATTGGAGGGTGTAGAATAATTAATGGTGTTAATTAATCTGAACGGAGGATTATTCACAGTCAGGTCTGTTGTGTTTGTGTGTGTGAGAGAGAGAGAGAGAGAGAGAGAGAGAAGGAAAGAGAGGAGAGAGAGAGATTTTTTGATTTTTACAAAACACTATTTACAAAATTATAATTTGTGCAGGTTCACAATTAAATAAAGTGCTAATGCATTAAAATCTCAGTAGTTGTATTTAAAAGAAAATATTATCTGATAAAAACTTGTGCAAAAACCAGGCCCTGATATTACAGAGCCAGACTGCCCTGGCCTCCTGCCCCTCCCTGTTCTCCACCCTGTTCTTTCTGGTAATATAAATCGCCATTTTGGCTTCACCTGAAAGGTAGTTCAGGAGCTGCCATTTATCTTTTTGTGCCTTTTTATAGACAGCTCCCATAATAAAAACCCTCTCAGTAAAAACTACGTTAAAAAGACTAAAAACCAAAGTTAAAAGAGAGAAGAACTCAGTGAGTCTCTTACACTCAGTGAACATGTGGTACACAGTCTCTCGCAGGTTACAGAACAGGCACTGGCTAAGACCAGTCGGGTTAAGAACAGAGATAAAAGCATTGGAGGCAGACACAGCCCCATGTAGAATCCTCCACTGGAGGTCAGCGGTCCGTTTTTTTTGAGGGGAGGCTTGTATAAAACCCTCCACTGGGGACAAGGATGCCCCCCAGCCTGTCATTCCAGACAGTGGGGGTCTGCCACTCAGTCCTTTTTTTATTGGTGGCTTTCACACATTTCTGGATCGGTTCAGGGCTGCCAGCAGTCCGGGCACCCCGCTGCAGATGTCCAGTCTGCTCCCGCGTGACCAGCGGCTCCTTCAACAACCAGTGCAGAGAGTCAGACCTATCATTCAACGCATAGTTAAAAAGGGGCCGCACGATTTAAAACGCCCTGATAAAAAGGAGGAAACCCACTTAACTTTAAAAATTTAGGATCAGTTAAGAACAGAGCAGCATCCAGCCCCAGTTTACTCACATGTCTGAGGATACAGCTGGTCACGCTCTCCACACCAAGTCAGGCCGCCCTGTCAAAATTCTTTTATATAAACTGAAGCCTGAAAGTGGCCGTTCTGCTGGCCAGGTGGACAAGGCCCTGTCCCCCCTCCTCTCTTGGTAAAAACAGCACCCCTGTGGCACCCAGTGTAGACCTCCCCAAAAAAAATCCACCATTTTTCGCTGTATCTCAGCTCGTAGACCTGACGGGGGTCTACAAAGCTAAACGGTGCCACAAAAAGGGATGCAACCAGATTATTTAAAACTAAAACTCTACCTCTATAAGACATCTGAGGGAGTAGCCACTTCCATTTATTCATTTTTCTTTCAATCTTTTCCATGACGGTCTCCCAGTTTCTCCGCACCATGACCTCGAGTACCGAGGAACAGACCGAGTAGACCGTAAGTCTGCAGAGGAGGGAGCTAGGGAGCGTGAGCATCCCGGACAGAGCACAGCCCTGCCGGAGCTTCTACACACTCTAAAAGGAGCACACAGACTGCGTAAACTTCAGCACACTCTCAACCTCACTGTACAACACCTGGATCTTGGCGTGAAAACCAGCGCTGAACCCAAACCTCCCCATTACTTTCCAGAGGAAGCTGTGCTCAACGCGGTCAAAAGCCTTTTCCTGGTCTAGAGAAATCAGACCAGTGTTAAACCCAAACGAACTGGAGACCTCCAAAACATCCTCGAATGAGGTGGACATTGTCCACCATGGACCTGCCGGGCACACAGTAGGTCTGGTCCCGATGGATGACCTGCTCCATAGCTCTCCCAGCCTGGAGGCAAAGACTTTGGACAGAAGATTGTAATCCACACACAGCAAAGACACAGGGTGCCAGTTTTTAATGTCCTGCAGGTTGCCTTTCTTTGGTAGCAGCGTAACAACTGCCCCGCGGCAGGACATGGGCATGGAGCCAGAGGCCAGACTTTCATTAAAAACATCTAAAATATCGTGTGCAAATATATCCCAGAAGGCTTTAAAAACTCTGTGAGGCCATCAATGCCTGGGGCGCGCTCCCCCCCCTGCATACTCTGCAGGGCAGCGTGGACCTCCTGCAGTTGTATAGGCGCTTCCAAACAGGAGTTGGTCTCCCCAGAGACCTGAGGTAGCCCACTCAGGAACTCCTCCTGTAGAGCCTCCTGCTCCCCATACTCACTCAGAGTAGAGGGAGGAGTAAAACTCTACAGCTCGCCTTCTTATCTGCCTCCCGCTCCATGATCTCCTGCCCTGTGTCTGAGAGCAGTGTGTGGATTACCCGCCCTTCGCCCATTCTTCCTCTCCAGGCCGAGAAGAAGCTAGAGGGAGCATCCATCTCCGAGATGGTCTGGAATCGGGACCTGACCAGTGAAACATTTAATTTCAACAGCAGTATATAACTTCCCTCTGTTGACTGTTACTGTAGTTGGGAACTTCACTCTCATCAGACACACCTTCATCACTCTCACTACCATCCGCACACCTTCCCTACACTCTCCTCACTCACTGGCTCGCCTTTAGCCTCACTGGAGGCACTGTTTGATTTCCGCTCATGCTAGCAGGTAGTTTGGATTTAACTGCAGCCTCTACTTCCTCCATCACCACCTCCCTCCTCCATCACTACCTCCTCCAGCACCAACCTCCTCCAGCACCCCACCTCCTCTACCTGTTCACTCCACCTAACACTTTGCTCCGCCTACCGCTTTCTTCATTTCCTCCTCAGTCTGTACCTCCCCTGTCTCCCCAGACTGCCCCCTGTGTGTCCCCTGAGCTCCCCTGTCTCCCCAGACTGTCCCCCTGTGTGTCCCTGAGCCCCCTGTCTCCCCAGACTGTCCCCCCTGTGTGTCCCTTGAGGCTCACCTGTCTCCCCAGACTGTCCCCCTGTGTGTCCCTGAGCTCCCCGTCTCCCCAGACTGTCCCCCCTGTGTGTCCCTGACCTCACCTGTCCTGCTCCCCAGACACCCCTTCACCTGTTTGTTTTTTTTCTTTTTCTGTTTCTTTTCTCCTCACCCACTCAAACTACTCTCATCTCCACTCACACTCTCACTCACACCATCCACACCAACACCCGTGTATTTACAGTACTACTCACCCCCGAGGTCCGGTCAGACACGGTATCGCGCACGGCGTAGCGCCGAGCGGCCATCGTCGCCGGAGGCGGTAGAGCCGCTCGGAAGGTGCAGCCCCCACACGGTGGGGTCTGTCACCCGGCAGCGACCGCTGGGCATCCGCCCCTCAGCACCAGCTGCCCTCCGACCGGAGGGTTCGATCACCTCGTCTCCGGGCAGGCCCTCACCGTGTGTCCCAACCCTCTCTCCACAACCAAACCATTTCATCCCTGATGACGTTGCAAAAATCAATGTATTCATAATCATCTACTTTTAACATGGAACCGGAGGTTCAACTCCTCGTCCCGATGGTTCAGTATCATATAGAGCTGCTCACGGTGAGACACCACGCGCTTCAGCAACGGAGATTTACATCCAGACAGGATCTTTTTAACGGGGAGACTATTCTTCCGCGTCTGGACAACTCTGGGTGAGGGAGCCATCAGAGATGAACGGTGGACGTTGGACAGGACCACCTTGGTGGCCGGTTGAGTGAGCGGTAGCACCTGAACAAACATTTTGTCCACGGTGATGCCTGCCTCGATAACTTGTTTCACTTTGTCCTCCGGGTCCAGGAAGATGACCACGGCGCCGCTCATCCCGAACCGCACACATAATACTACCGCGTCCAACCTTTCTCCCCACAGCTAGACTAATGTCCCCTCCACGCCGAACGAAACTAATGATCATGACAGTTGCGTGAGCGATGGAACCCCTCTCCATTCACCACATGGCGGCCCACGACGGGCCAGCGGCAGGAGACAAAACCCACCCAAATAAACCTAAAACCAAAACACCAAAAAGTACTACAAAGAAAGATAAAAGGACCCACAACCCACTTAAACCAAAAGTAAAATGAAATTATCAACAAAGGAAAAAGAAAAGCAAGAAAACCCACAAACCCTACAGCTCACCAACCACACAGAGAGAGCAGAAGAGAGAAAGGCAGAGAGAGAGAGAACACAAGAGAGAGAGAGAGAGGAAAGGAGAGAGAGGAGAGGGACACACAGAGAGAGAGAAAGCAGAGAGAAAGGAGGAGAGGAGAGAGAGACAACACAAGAGAGAGAGAAGAGAGAGAAAGCAGAGAGAGAGAGAGAGAGACACGAGAGAGAGAGGAGGAGAGAGAGAGAGAGAAAGAGAGAGAAAGAGAGAGAGAAAAGAGAGAGGAGAGAGAGAGAAGAGAGAGAGAGAGAGAGGAGAGGAGACAGAGAGAGAGAGAGAGAGAGAGAGAGAGAGAAAGGAGAGAGAGGAGAGAGAGAGAGAGACACAGAGAGAGAGAGAGAGAGAAAGGAGAGAGAGGAGAGAGAGAGAGAAACACAGAGAGAGAGAGAAAGGAGAGAGAGAGAGAAAGGAGAGGGAGAGCAGAGAGAGAGAGAAAAGAACAGAGAGAGAGAGAGAGAGAGAGAGAGAGAAGAGAGAGAGAGAACAACACAGAGAGAGAGAGAGAGAGAGAGGAGAGAGAGAGAGAGGAGAAGAGAGGAAAGGAGAGAGAGAGAGGAAGGGAGGGAGATATACGGTAAGTATGGTAAACCAGCCACAATGGCCGCCACACCAATCGTCTTTAATTCACTGACACTGATAAGCTCACAACAAGTTTTATATTGTTGATTAAGTCAGATTTCATATTGTAATGAATAGAATATTTCTGCCTAATCTAACTTCGTATAAATGATTTAGGTACAATGGTCAATTCGCATGACATTGAAAATGTATCCATATTTGTCTTCAGTAAAGGTTCACATGGATGATTGATAGTAGAGGGGGAAATTATAAACTGCTATGATAATACTATTGTGTATTTATCCCTTCGGGAAGATGGCAGAGTATACAGGGCTGCACCTGACAGACATAGAAGGGACGGAGTAAATATCTCAAAGAAACAAACTGTTATTAAAGCATGAGAAGAACCCCTGCAAGAAGTGCTACTATATTGCTTTATGCATGGCTGGTTAATCCCAGTTTGTCAGTTTCCGGTAGCAGTATGGTAATAAATTCACTCAGTCTTTAACCTTTATATCACACCCCTTTGGACTCTGACTTGACTTAAAACATGATTTTATTTCTACATTCTGACGTAGAAGTATTACGCAATGGGACATTGCTGTTAGAGATTTGCATGAATGTTAGGTCACCAGGATGTCCAAAAGTGAGGGGCATGCCTGCAGCGACCGGCTAACCACGTCTGTGTCAGTGTTTGTCAGTTCTACTAACTCTCGACTTGAATACAGTGGATCTGGACTGATCAACATTGGTGGATAAGATCTAACTTTTGACTGTCTTCTATCTTTGGCAAAACCCATGGAGCTTTAGGTGCTTTATACTAGTGGTTGGCGTTCTACCTTTCTTATGGTCTCCAGCTCGCACCGCTCGCTTCGGATTCAATATAGCTAGAGTTTCTTCTGCAATGGAGTAACCCACCATCAGTTTCCTTCCCCTGTTCCTAACCTTCCCGTGCCTTTGACCATTCCACTGATCACAAGAATGATCAGAAAGACTCTATGCCCCAGCATAAAAGAAGAAAGGGAAGAGAGCTTGCATCACCCAGACCCACCGGAGACGAGTCGGCTCTCTGAAGATTCCTCACATCCATCATCCTCGCTAATGCTCAACTATCTCTGAGACAAACTTGATGAACTTCAAGCCCATGTTCGGTTTCAACATAAATTCAGCAACGCATAAGTTTGTTGGTTTTTTTATGAGCTTGGGCCGGATAGAGATTTGAATTGAAATGTCCATTGATGATTCAGCGAGCCTATCCGCCTTGACCGTGATGCCGGTCATCTGGAAAATCATACGGTTTGTACTGTAATTGATAGATGGTGCGCCGTTCGCAGAGAGAGACTCTCTAGACTGGCCACTAAACAGGAGCTACGCGTTACACCCACTACCTACCTAAATTCCTGAGAGATGCATCACGGTACACATTCACCCCAGAGCTAATGAGGAGGAAGCCTTCGAGTCTGAGTACTTAGATGTAGGGTCTGGAACTCACTACATTGTATGAGCTCGATCGAGGGGAATCGAGGGTTGTTTTTCAAATTCCCTCTGGGTAACGCAGCTAGATAATGGCTCTAACCAGGCCTGCACCAAGGAAAAGCTTAGTTGATAAGATTAACCATATCCGGTCCGGAAAAACCGAACACATCTTCCTTGCACAGAATGATTTCTATGCTGTTTGTTCTCTCAAAGAAAAAGCTGGACTCAAGTCTTCCAGAATACCGCTGTTCCCAGCAGCAGCAGCCATAAGCCCCAACACCCCGGCTCTACATGGATGTGAATTTTGGCCTGACCAAAATTTTTATTTTCCAGCTCGCAAGTCAATGGAGAGTGCCTAAACCCTCCTGGCTGCAACATAAATTTGCTGCCACTAGGGGTGGCGTCTGGATTTCCAGGCTAACCTGCTCAACCAGGCATAACAGGATTCGTGACATGTGTTGGCGTTCTGTCAAAGGAGCATTCAAGCCCTCCCTCTTCCCGTTGGCCCGGAAAGGGCCGATTGTGCTGCAGCTCATACCAGCATATCTTTCTGCCCTCAGGAGGGTAATATCATCACAGAGATCAGCACCTGGACTGAGGATTCACCATATCTATATCTCTAAAACCCTTGTTAAATTTGGAAGAAGAAGGCATTTCGAGAGGGCAACCTTAAAAGCCCGGTGATTTGATTGTATATGGGGTGGACTTCGCTTTCCTCCTGTGCGACAATTAGCCCCATCTTCACTTATCGAACTGCAGCTGTCCCTACAGGAGGGTGCCAAAGAGTTGGAAGCAGTCCATCGGTCATCCCTGTGGCCAAAAACAACTCTCCTAAAGGTTATTAACGATTTCGTGACCTGTGGCCTCTTCACTTTAATGATGTCCTTGAAAACCTGATGAAAGAGATATCCTTACCAAGACTGCAACATCTACTTGACTCTATTCAGTTCGACTTATAGAGTATGGCGGTGAAGATGCCACTTGACCTTAATAAACCTTTAGTTTTAAAACATCTTAAAGGGAAACAAAACCATGCCAAGCTGCTATTTGTTGACTTTTTCGTTAGCTTTTTAACACAATCCAGCCCCACATTCTAATTGATAATCAATAATTGATCGATTTCTTGACTTTTTAACAATCCGCAACCTCATATGAGGGTTAATGGATGCACGTGTTACCAATGCAACTGAACCAGCTACCAA
>NC_053133.1:28460160-28567660 GCF_010015445.1 Perca fluviatilis
TGTGTCTATATGTATATGTGTGTGTGTGTGTGTCTCTGTGTGTGTGTGTCTATAGGTATATGTGTGTGTGTGTGTGTGTCTCTGTGTGTGTGTGTCTATATGTATATGTGTGTGGTGTGTCTCTGTGTGTGTGTGTCTATATGTATATGTGTGTGTGTCTCTGTGTGTGTGTGTCTATATGTATATGTGTGTGTGTGTCTGTGTGTGTGTGTCTATATGTATATGTGTGTGTGTGTGTGTCTCTGTGTGTGTGTGTCTATATGTATATGTGTGTGTGTGTGTCTGTGTGTTCTATATGTATATTGTGTTTGTTGTGTGTCTATATGTATGTGTGTGTTATGTGTGTGTCTGTGTGTTTGTTGTGTGTGTTTTGTGTCTATATGTTGTATGTTTGTGTCTATATGTGGTGTGTATGTGTCTATATGTATTGTGTGTGTGTGTGTGTATGTCTATATGGTGTGTTTTGTGTTCTATATGTATATGTGTGTGTTCTGTGTGTTGTGTCTAGTATATGTGTGTGTTGTGTGTGTTGTTTATGTTGTGTGTGTGTGTGTGTGTTGTTATTATTGTGTTGTGTTTGTTTTGTTTTTTTGTGTGTGTGTGTGTCTATGTGTGTGTGTGTGGTGTGTCTATGTGTCTGTGTGTGTGTCTATGTGTGTGTGTGGTCTGTGTGTGTGTTGTGTGTGTCTCTATGCTGTGTGTGTGTGTTATGTTTTTGTTTGAGTTTGTGTGTTGTGTGTGTGTCTCTATGTGTGTTTGTTTGTGTCTATGTGTGTCTCTATGTGTGTGTGTGTGTGTGTTTGTGTGTCTCTGTTTGTGTGTGTGTCTATATGTATTTGTGTGTGTGTGTGTGTGTGTGTGTGTGTCTCTATGTGTGTGTGTGTGTGTGTGTTTGTGTGTCTCTGTTTGTGTGTGTGTCTATATGTATTTGTGTGTGTGTCTCTATGTGTGTGTGTGTCTCTATGTATGTGTGTGTGTGTTGTCTGTGTGTGTGTCTCTGTGTGTGTGTCTATATGTATATGTGTGTGTGTGTCTCGTGTGTGTGTGTCTATATGTGTGTGTGTGTGTGTCTCCATGTGTGTGTGTGTGTGTGTGTGTGTGTATGTGTCTATGTGTTTATATGTGTGTGTGTGTGTCTATATGAATGTGTGTGTGTCTCTGTGTGTTTGTGTGTGTGTGTGTGTGTGTGTGTGTCTCAATGTGTGTGTGTGTTTGTGTCTGTGTGTGTCTGTGTGTGTGTGTCTATATGTCTGTGTGTTTGTGTGTGTCTGTGTGTGTGTCTCTGTGTGTGTGTCTATATGTATATGTGTGTGTGTGTCTCCGTGTGTGTGTGTCTATATGTGTGTGTGTGTGTGTGTGTCTCCATGTGTGTGTGTGTGTGTGTGTGTGTATGTGTCTATGTGTGTGTGTATGTGTGTGTGTGTGTGTGTCTATATGAATGTGTGTGTGTCTCTGTGTGTTGTGTGTGTGTGTGTGTGTGTGTGTGTGTGTGTCTCAATGTGTGTGTGTGTTTGTGTCTGTGTGTGTCTGTGTGTGTGTGTGTCTATATGTCTGTGTGTTTGTGTCTGTGTGTAAAGGACTTAAATAGGTTTTAAAAAGGTATATCTCTAATAGGTTAAGACAATAAACACTTCACCATTAAAACAACACTGTATGTATTTAAAATTTAAGCAAATTATATATATATTGTAGTGCTGAGGCTTGTGTCGCTAAACCCACCAGACTCCATGTAAATAATCAGTACTTTAAGGATCATAAGATCCACTTCATTCAAAGTCGACAGAAACAAAATAAAGCTATGAAAAGCCATTGTTGGGTTTCTCTACACTTTTCCCACCATCACAACTCTAGTGTTGGTTGAAATAAAAACATAGTTTACTGATTTACATGTGAAAATGTATGTTGTCTCTATGCTCGCTAAAAGTACTATTTTTTAAATGGAGTCTGGTGTGTTTAGCGCTAGCTACTTCATACCTGTTTCTGGTAAACATAAAGGTCTTAAAATTAAGACAATTAACACTTCACCATTAAAACAACCCTGTATGTATTTAAAATTTAAGCAAATTATATATATATTGTAGTGCTGAGGCTTGTGTCGCTAAACCCACCAGACTCCATGTAAATAGTCAGTACTTTAAGCATCCTAAATCTATCAAACTCCTATTCGTATTCGTTTTCTCTCTCTCTCTGTCTCTCTCTCTCTCTCTCTCTCTCTCTGTGAAAGTGTGACATATGTATCTACTTAGCTAGTGTTATTCGGATGTGCACCAAGTAGGAGGCACTCTGTAAAAATTTCTTCCGGAATTTTCTAGTTCTAATCATTGACATATATATTAATGGACCAACAGAGCCCGTGTCTCTGGACGGAGACCAGTGAAGGCTATTAGAAGCACTTCTCCGGTGATCTCGTCCCTTACTGCGCAGCCTCCAACTGACAGAGACAACGTAGATGTGACGTGAGCAACGTGTCTGAAAGTGTGAAGTCTTCTGGTAGCTGTGCCGAGAGAAATCTCAATCATTCCCAATCTTACAGAGACGGAGAGCGTAGGTATATGTAAGGAGATAACATAAGCACAGGCTAATTACTGATCACTAACATGCTAGTTAACATTAGTAATTAAACCTAAACAGCTAATGTAAGTCCAAACTGCCTGTGAGCTTCTCCTGTACTATACGGTAATTCCTCTACTGTGTGACAGTAAGTCTCGTGGTTATGACCCAATCGTTAGCCTATTGTTATAAAAGCGTCTGCTACGGAGCCATAACGTGAGCTACAAGGTAATGGAGCCTTTTATACATTGTCGTGTTTCTTTAGAAATAAACAACGGACACATCGAGTTTTTAAACGCTTCAGATGTAAAGTTATTCTCAGTCAAGTAACGTAAAAAAAAAAAATTGCGGTCAGTGAAATGCTAACAGGAGGTGATGGCCTGTTAGCAACAAAATGGCGCCATGATGGCTCGCGTTCTGAAGCGAAGCTTACCCCGTTGGTTCTAATCAATACTGTTGTTAGCGCCCGATTGCAATAGTGCTACATTGATGTTGCATTGACCAATGAAAACCGGTGCATACATACTGGAATAGACGTGACCGGCACGAAAGCTTGTCAGGCGTAGCAACAGTAACTAGGGAGGGCGGGGCTTAGCGACGGGTCGGGCGGGACCGGGACAGCTGTCAATGTGGAATGAAAACACACAAACACACTAAACTTTGAATTTCTGATACAGCTCCGCGCCTGTGTGTGTGTGTGTGTGTGTGTGTGTGTGTGTGTGTGTGTGTGTGTGTGTGTGTGCGTGCGTACTAAGCTCAACCAATCAGCGTGCAGCTCATCTAAATACTCATGAGCAGACCATATAAGGCAGAAAAGCTCTTGTTTCAGTCCAGTCCCATTTAACAGGGTAGCATTAGGGCCAAAAACAGCAAAAGAGACATTTTCAGCCCAACCAATGTTACATACCCTATTAGGAGACCTTAAGGAACAGCCTGAAATACCCTATAGAACCATTCTATCACCCCTTTAATGCTGCACAAATAATCTAATCCCAGTCATGATGTCACTGTGTGTGAATAACTAACCTCATAAACTGTGTGATTTAAGGAAACTAAAAGGTGAGCTGTGTGCGTCTCACTCAGTGTCCACTCCAGTCTCCACGTTGTAACAGCCTTCACTTTACCCACAGTAGAAACCACAGAAGAAGACACTGGGGCTTAAGAAGCTTGGTGTTCTTCACACTTTACCAACAGGTTGGACAAAGTAGATTTTGTAACTTAATCAATAGTTCTTTTATTACACCCATCCTTAATGTGACATATACAATGTATTTACTTCAATGAGAATTTGTATTTTTCTTATTTGTTCTATTTTTTAATTGTGCTGTTGAGCAAACCAAACCAAACTTTCTCCTCTATCATTTAAAACATCTGGAACTGTAGTAAACATGTCCCTTGTTTTTATTTTAATTACTTTTCTTTCTCTCTTTCTTCATTCTTTATTTTCTCTACTCATTTAATTCTTCCTTTCTTCCTTTTTATAGACTATGTTTTTATGTTTTTATATTCTATATATTTCGTTGATCTTTTTTAAGGAACCCAACATGTTGAGGGTTTTCTGGGTTTCTTTAGCAAGACATTTTTTATTTACTGTTTGGTGCATTTATTTTTGCAATCATAGTATTGTAAATCACAATATGACTTATCTACAAATTGTACAGCCCTATTTCTTTTTTTTTAATTATGACTGTTTCACATGAAAAAACAATTTCAAATTTTGATTTAATTTTGCATCACATTGAAGAATAAATCTTAAAGTTTTCTGACAAACACTGATCCAGTTTGAGTCCAGACTACATCTGGAGACAAACTGTTCAGACTGACAAACTGAAAACAAACAAAGAGTTGTTGTGATTTGTACTCAGACAAACACAGAAAACAAGTGAACTGATAGAAATTTAAAACTTCTGTTATGGATTTAATTTTAATAGATTTACACTGTAGAAGAATGAAATAGATGAACTGACCTCAGAGTCTCCAGTCTACAGTTTGGACTCTCCAATCCAGCACACAGCTGCTTCACTCCTGAATCATTCAGGTTGTAGTTCTCTGTCAGGTCCAGCTCTTTCAGATGGGAGGGGTTGGACTTCAGAGCTGAGGCCAGAGCAGCACAGCTGATCTCTGACAAACCACAGCGCACCAATCTGAATAAAGAACAGATGTGTTGATGTTTTAAATGTGTAGCTCAACATTACTATGTTCTAATCAATGATCTTACCCCTAAAATTAGTTTTGTTTAAAATTAGTTGTTAGTTCTATGTGCAGTTGTGTGTGTGTGTGTGTGTGTGTGTGTGTGTGTGTGTGTGTGTGTTTGTGTCTATACACTCTCAGAAATAAAGGTACAGAAAAGTAAAAAAAAGGTACAAATGCTCGTCGCTGGGGCAGTACCCCCAATGGGAACAAACTTGTACCATATTAATGGGTACAAAGAAGTACCCTACAGTTTGTGCCTTTTAGGTACAAATATGTACCCTTGAATATGTTCCTTCAAAGGTACAAATGACTCGGTAAGCTGGGGTGGTACCCCCGAGGTACAGCAATAGTACCCTTACCATAGGTACAGAATTGTACCCTTTTATACTGTACCTTTTGAGAGACAATTTTGTACCTTAGCAATACATTTGTACCTTAATCCACTGGTACAAACGTACCCCATTAGATAGTACAAATTTGTTCTTGTTAGGGGGTACCACCCCGCCGGCGATGCCATTGTACCTATAAAGTGGCAAAAATGTCCTTGTTAAATAGAAAAGAATGAGAGGAAAAGAAGGCAATGTTTTGTTTTCCCACAATCAATGATTTAAAAGAAGTTAAATTGTACAAAATTCAAATACTAGAAAGTGAATAACTCCCACACACCACAATCTTCATTTGCAATACACTTTAATGACCAAAGTTATAAAGAAAGATACAACATCTAAAGTTTATTCGATACACACCAGTGCTAAAATATTTGTACAATCTGAAGGTGTAATTTTTAAACAGTCTTACACACTGTATTTCATTGCCACAAAGACAGATCTCCAGGTACCTCATCTACGTGCTGGCTAAAATACTTTGGAAATATCAGTTTTCCACAAAGAACCCATGTAGTGTCCACATTAAAAATGTATTTCATTCTGAAAAAAAAAGAGGAATTCTCTCACCATGCAACACATCCACAACAAAAACATCTGCCGGCGACTGTACCCAGATCAATAAACCTCATCTACTAAATCTTAATTTCTAAATGCCTTGTTTACATCCTTGTGTATAACAGTGACCCAAGTGCCAAAGAAAAACTTTAACTCTTGTGAAGTTGGTCCAACATGTGGGACTTACTCATGCCCATGATGCCTTTAAAAATAATCTTTGTAGCTTCATCCTAAAATACAGGGAGAACACAATTTACTAGAATCTGTTCAGCAAGAAATACTTAGTGATGTAAACTTTCTATTTTGCTTGTTTAAAAAAAAAAAAAAAAAAAAGAGAAATATGAATTTATATTTTATATTAAAGAAAATTGTTTTGATGTCGAAGGAGGTCCTGAACTTCAAGATTTACAGTCCAATGATTTTTTTTTGAGGAAGCATCAAGAGAGTTCTCTTCTCAGTTCAAATTGAAAGAATACTGTAAATTGAGGTTAGATCCTGACAGTAGAGTAACATATGGGGTACAGTGTAGATGTTACTAAGTCCTTATCTCCAGACATAATGCATGACATGATAGAGGGTGTCATACCTTTAGTTTTGAAACTTGTCCTGTGCCATGTGCATAAAAAAAATATTAGCATACAAGAGAAAAGCTACTGAGAATGAGAATAGGTCAAAATGATAGAGCAAATAAGCCAGCCACGGTGGTCTCAAAGACTACTATAATAAGGGAGGCATTGCGGGGCTCGGCATCTCAGAAATAGTGCATTTTTAGACGTATTCCTTTTTGATCGCACATCGTATTTGTCTTAATTGCCAATATTGGCGTGTATACCTGTTGTGCCGAGAAATTGTAGATATTGTTCTAGTTCCAACGGTGTGAAGCGAGAATCTCTTTTAGATGTACTTGTGCAAGATTTTTGACAGAGTTGAAAAGCTGTATTTGGAAATTTTATTACACCAAAATGCCATTATTTAATTCATTATTGAAGATTAAGGTCAATGTTTGGGCCTCTTCATTCTCACTGGTGCATGAAGTTTGAAGCAAACACCAAATTTTTAAGAATATTGCAAGTAATTGTCGTAATTTCATTAATATAGCTTCCACTCTGAGCAACCGTCACCAGTTAAAACAATGCTGGGACTTTTTCTTCAAATAATTTAGAGGATTTTGAGAAGGTACCAGAAGCAGTACTAGCACTCCATTTTGTTCCTTACCACTTACTCTCCAGTGTGCTCTAAGGCAATATTTCACTGATGTTTCTTTAAGTGAAGATAAAGTTATACATGTTTCAGAAGTAAACCGTTAACAATGTCAAGTATGCCACAAAAATTTTTTTGTTGTGATGTGTTGCATGGTGAGAGAGAATTCCTTTTTCAAAGTGAAATACACTCCCTTCACATTCATTTTCACAATACATCGCTGGATGAATCAGAGTGTTCTTGTTTTTGGGTTGGTATTCAAGATCAAAAACAAAATAAGAATAAAACGATGAGATCGTTGCTTCCTCTACCTTCATGCCTTCACACACCTCGACCCCGTCTACCTTCAGGGAACAACAGCTACGTCCCCCAAATGTGGACTTCCAGTCTTCTTGGGTCACCTGGACAATTGGGAATGGTGTGTTGGGTTCACCCTGAAGAATACAACAAAGCAGACAGGGATGCAAACACGTTTGGTCAAAAAAGAGAGATAGTCGATGGACACCCCCCAAAAAAAAGAAATCGAAACACTAGAGTGCTAGAGATGCATACCTCTCCAATCATGATGTGATGATCCACACTCATTTTAAAAATGATTGACAGGAGGATGAACACCGCTCTGAAGTCCATTCCTAGAAGAGAATCAAGATAGATACTTAATTTATCCCGAAGGAAATTTTAGGTATCCAGTAGCTTGCACACACACGCACACAAAATCTGATTATGCACTTTGAATTGTCTGATTTTTCCTTGCATGCGCTTGTCAAAGTGTGAGTACTCTCAAAATAAGCTTTTGTGGTACCTTGTAGATTCTCGGTGAGTGCTTCTTCTCTGGCCTCCAAGTACTGTTTAGCTAGTGGAGATTTTCCTTGAGCCAGGGCAAACACTGGGAACTATCTGGTTAAAGCCATCAGTGAAGCCAATGCTCGCTGTGGAGTGTACACGACCCACCTCCTCCAACAGCTGCAGAAAGACAAAGACAAAGAAAGACAATTAAGGAATTGACCCCGAGGGAAAGAGGATTACAGAGTATTTAGCAACTATAGTGCAATAAAGGTCACCACACATCAGCTAGTGACATGGTGAAGGAGAGGGTAACAAGGTGGAAGGAAGGTGGGAGACCTAAGACTACCTGTGCTGTGAGTAGCCGTTAGGGACAGTGTGTAGATGGATGTGAGTGGACAGACCTACCCGTGTTGGGTTGTGTGTTGCTTTGAGTGGAACAGGCCTCTCCGTGTCCAGGCTCCTGCATCTGTCGTTACTATCTGAAGGAACTTGGCCAGCTTTTTAGACGAGTCTTTGAATAGATGGTCTAGCATTGAGTCAGTTAAGCCCAGGTGTACCGTCTCTCCATCCACTTCATTTTCTATGGAATAAATAGCACATTGAATTTGATCATTACACATGCATTATGGGTATATAAACAGTAATTGGTTGTCCACATTTTAGAAATTCCCAGATTTAATTGGTACCATAGAGCAGTGTTTCTCAAATGGGGGTACGTGTACCCTTAGGGGTACTTTGGAGTACTGCAGGGGAGTACATGAATTTTTAGCAAAAATTCTAATTTAAAAATGTCATGAATAATTCCTAAAATAATTATACTATAGTAATGAATACATTAAGTGATATATTATAAACAGAAATGTAGCATTTAAATGTTTGTTTAAATAAGGTTGTTGTTTAGGAAATCTATCACATATTATTCTTCCTCTTTATAGAGACTTTTTTTTCTACCAAAATGTTTTGCACTGGTCGGTGTCTTGGCTTAAAAACAATTCAGAGGGGGTACAATATTCAAAAAGTTTGAGAAACACTGCTGTAGAGAACAAGACGCGGAATTCCACAAAACACAGACGCCATCTTCTAACTTAAACTGTTACACAGCTCCACGTGCACAAATGGAATCGAACATCATCCAACATGAACATCTTCAACTTAGAAATATACAACACCCGTACACTAAACACTTACATAATGTATTATCTACATAGCTGCAGCACTATTTGGGCATCAACTTAACTTTAACTCAACTTTTCAGTTGAGTACGTTGGCTGTACGAGGGACACGAGCTAGCTAACGATTGCTGTAGCCAACTGTAGCTAGCCAGCTGAATTGACTGGCAAACGTTAGCTAGCTAAGGTCAGCTAACGTTATGCTTTCTTCTTTACAATCTTTCCAACTAGCTACATGTAACGAACGTTAGTGGTAACTTACAAATAAGTCCGATATAATGTTAGCGTGATCTAACGTAGCGACGTTAAGCGTAATTAAGCGCTATGGTTAGCGTTAGCGTTAGCGCTAACGTACGTTAGCAAATGCTGATCAGCCAACTTTACTTAATCAGCGGGCTGCAAGTGTAACTTTCAAATGTAGCTAGTTACGTTAGCTAACGACAGTATTACTCACCTCTGAATTTCTGCGCTTCTCCATCTGTCATGGTTAAACCACCTTCTATCAACGTTTGGATCAGCTCATCTGAGGGTAAAGTTGGCAGGGACATTGTTGAGCTGCCAAGCGTCCTGCAGGCTCCAGCGACTGCCGCCAATCCGAATGAAAGAAAGAGGCGTGGCCGTAGAACGCGAATACCGGCGCGAAAAAACTGCCAGTCATAATATTAGACAGACCAACAACGGGACAATTTTAACACTTTTCGCAATCTTAATCATCACTAAATTCACTTCTGAGAACGTTTTAGGCGAGAAATGAACCGTTTAGATTTCGAATATTGGCAGTCTTGTGAAAATTGATGCCGAATTGACAATTTGCTTTAAAGTTTTCGGAGTTGAGAAGCTCCATGAAGTGAGGCGACAGCCAGCAGGCGCATGCCGGGGCCGCTAGCTCGTCGCTCGGCCAGTCTCGCTCAGAGACCCCGCTGTGAGCTGGAGCTCAGACCGCTCTCGTTAATAAGAGTATTTTATTTCGCCGTTGATGTATCGTTTGTTTAAATATCACAACACATGTCCATCATAAGATCAACGGGAACCTGTGGTTAACTGTCTTTTCGGAGTTATATTAAACTTCACAAGCTGGCCGATCGTCACACACACACACACACACACACACACACACACACACAACCACACACACACACCACGCAACGCAGGCAGATGCGCAGAGGAGAGAGAGATACCTGTTTTGATCATAGACTGTATATATTCTATGGTTTCGGTTCGGCAGACTTGTTTACAAATTATGACATAGGCTCTATCTAAATCTAATCTAGCCTATTTACATTGGATTTAGTATTTAGTCTTAGAAAAGCCATGTATAATTAGCTGCTACCCCGGAGGATTGTGTACCCTGTCACTTGAAAGGTACTTCTGAGTACCCCACAGGAAGTGTACCCTTTGACTTGAATAAGGTACTTTTTTGTACCCTACAGGATGTGTACCCGAAAGGTACTTCTTAGTACCCCATGGGAACACGATAGGACCTTTAATGGTACATTTGTGAATGTTGTACCTTAAGGAACTAGATTGTACCTTCACTATTACTTTATTTATGACAATGTACCTTTTCAAAGGGTACCTATATGTACCTTTCAGCATGCATATTTCATTGTGTACCCTTTTCTTTGGAAAGGTACTTTTTGGTACTCAGCTGGAGACATGTTTGTACCTTTGCTGGCACATTTGTGAAATTTGTACCTTAAAGTACTTAATTGTACCCTCACTGTACCTTTATTTCTGAGAGTGTAAGTATATGTGTGTGACTCTGTGTGTGTCTGTGTGTGTGTCTATATGTAAGTGTTTGTGTGTCTATATGTATGTGTGTGTTTGTGTGTGTCTCTGTTTGTGTGTGTGTGTGTGTCTATATGTATGTGTGTGTGTGTGTGTGTGTGTGTGTGTCTCTATGTGTGTGTGTGTGTGTGTGTGTCTATATGTATGTGTGTGTGTGTGTGTGTGTCTCTATGTGTGTGTGTGTGTGTGTGTGTGTCTCTATGTGTGTGTGTGTGTGTGTGTCTATATGTAAGTGTCTATTTGTGTGTGTCTGTGTGTGTGTCTCTGTTTGTGTGTGTGTGTGTGTCTATATGTATGTGTGTGTGTGTGTGTGTGTCTCTGTTTGTGTGTGTGTGTGTGTCTATATGTGTGTGTGTGTGTGTGTCTCTATGTGTGTGTGTGTGTGTGTCTATATGTATGTGTGTGTGTCTATATGTATGTATGTGTGTGTGTGTGTCTGTGTGTGTGTGTCTCTATGTGTGTGTGTGTGTGTGTGTCTCTGTGTGTGTGTGTGTATATATGTATGTGTGTGTCTATATGTATGTATGTGTGTGTGTGTGTGTCTGTGTGTGTGTGTGTGTCTGTCTGTGTGTGTGTGTCTATGTGTGTGTGTCTGTTTGTGTCTATATGTGTGTGTGTCTGTCTGTGTGTGTGTGTCTATGTGTGTGTGTGTGTGTCTATATGTGTGTGTGTGTGTGTGTGTCTGTGTGTGTGTCTATATGTAAGTGTGTTTGTGTGTCTCTGTGTATGTGTGTGTGTCTGTGTGTGTGTGTGTCTCTGTGTGTGTGTGTGTGTGTCTGTCTGTGTGTGTGTGTGTCTCTGTGTGTGTGTGTGTGTGTGTGTGTGTGTCTGTGTGTTTGTGTGTCTCTGTGTGTGTGTGTGTGTGTGTGTGTGTGCTCTGTTTGTGTGTGTGTGTGTGTGTCTATATTAGGGTGACCAAAAGTCCTCTTTTGCCCGGACATGTCCACTTTTTACCTACTGTCCGGGACGTCCGGGTTTTTTTTATAAATTCATTAAATGTCCTGTTTTCACTGTTTTCATGGGACCATTAAGCGTGGACTTAAATCAACACAACACTACGGTAGGCTACTTTGTTGTGGGACGTAATTCCAGAGAGGCTGCCTTGTGAGCAGCTCTGTGACACACACATACACAGGGACCAGATCAGACAGACAGGGACCAGATCAGACAGACAGGGACCAGATCAGACAGACAGGGACCAGATCAGACCAGGACCAGAGCAGACAGACAGGGACCAGGGCAGACAGACAGGGACCAGATCAGACAGACAGGGACCAGATCAGACAGACAGGGACCAGATCAGACAGACAGGGACCAGGGCAGACAGACAGGGACCAGATCAGACAGACAGGGACCAGGGCAGACAGACAGGGACCAGATCAGACAGACAGGGACCAGATCAGACCAGGACCAGAGCAGACAGACAGGGACCAGATCAGACAGACAGGGACCAGATCAGACCAGGACCAGAGCAGACAGACAGGGACCAGGGCAGACAGACAGGGACCAGATCAGACAGACAGGGACCAGATCAGACCAGGACCAGATCAGACAGACAGGGACCAGATCAGACAGACAGGGACCAGGGCAGACAGACAGGGACCAGATCAGGCAGACAGGGACCAGATCAGACAGACAGGGACCAGATCAGACAGACAGGGACCAGATCAGACCAGGACCAGAGCAGACAGACAGGGACCAGGGCAGACAGACAGGGACCAGGGCAGACAGACAGGGACCAGGGCAGACAGACAGGGACCAGAGCAGACAGACAGGGACCAGAGCAGACAGACAGGGACCAGGAGCGGACGGGCAAAGGGACCAGGGCGACAGACAGGGACAAAGCAGACAACTTGCGAGGTGTGGTCAGAAAACACAGAGGAGACTCTTTGTTTCTCTCACTATGACTCTAGAGTCGGTAGGACTCGCTCGCTGTCACTCTCACTTCTCCCCCGCTCTATATCACCCACACACACACACACACACACACACACACACACACACACACACACACACACACACACACACACACACACACACACACACACACACACACACACACACAGACACACACACACAGACACACACACACAGACACACACACACACACACACACACACACACACACACACACACACACACACACACACACACACACACACACCGTCTTGACGCACACACAAGTATAAACATCAGTCCACTTACAACCATAAAACAAGACTAGAGCAGCTTCACAGTTGAACTGCAAAATAAAAGTCCCACATACCGTCCCGGTCGGGACCGGACTAGTGGGAGGAGGAGTGCACCGTGTGCAAAGCTGGCACATATGTTTCAGTGTCTTTATTATTTATCTTATTACATTGAAAAGGTATTAAGAGATATTTTGTTGAAGCTGGATTTTCTAACACAGAAGAGGTCATATTTAGAACATTATTTCATATTATTTATTTATTTTAAAAGAGAGCTATTATTTTGTTACATGTTGTTACAGATTTTATTTTTATTTTAAGTTATTTTTGCACAATTGAGGCATAATAAAGCATGTTCGTTAACCTCTGAGAATCACCACTGTCTGGATTTGTCTCGAGGCCAGGCCGAGTGTCCTCTTTTTTGGAAATCAAAATATGGTCACCCTAGTTTGTGTGGGGAGGATGGTCGGGGGAAGGATGGTCGGGGGAGGATGGTCGGGGGGGAGGATGGTCGGGGAGGATGGTAGGGGGAGGATGGTCGGGGGAGGATGGTCGGGGGGGTTGGTCGGGGGAGGATGGTCGGGGAGGATGGTCGGGGGGGACTATCACCATGGAGACCGGGGATCAGGTCCTGTGTGTCACGTTTCCTAAACTCAACCGTAGCTTTCTTCTCGTGATAACACGGTAAGTGGCGTGTATGTTTCCGCCCGCTGTATACAGCGTAGACATTAGAGGGTGACACGGGAATCAGTTATCTCTCCCATCCCATCCTGATCCCCCAAAATACTCCCTCACACCCCCATCACGGGACTGGCCCCCAAAACATTCCCGAGAGAAAGACTCCCGAATCCTGTCCTGCTCCGTTTGGTTCCCTATGTTGTCTAAAGTTATCAGACTCTGGGTAGGTACTCATTTAATTCTTCCTTTCTTCCTTTTTATAGACTATGTTTGTATGTTTTTATATTCTATATATTTCGTTGAACGTTTTTAAAGAAATCAACATGTTGAGGGTTTTCTGGGTTTCTTTTGCAAGACATTTTTAATTTTCTATTTTTCTACAGTATGTGCTAAAGAAATCAAATGAAAATTAGATGTTTATTTTGAAAAGATTGTTTTTTCATTATTATTTTTTCAGAATTTCATGTATTTATTTTTACATTTTATTTGAATGTTTAAGTTGAGAAAAACTTCCTTTTAGGAAGAAACCTGGGACAGACCCAGGCTCTTGGTAGGGGGTGTCTGAAGGTGCTGGTTGGGGGTGTGATGAACAGTGGTAATAATAGTCATAATAAAGATAATGGAACTGTTACTACAAATAGTAGTTGTAGTAGTTGATGGTGTAGCAGGGCACTGCAGGGCGTTACAGGGTAATCAATGAGCTTTTCCCTAAAATGAGTAGAGAGACTTTGTCATTGTGTTGTTATGGATCATCATAATATCAGCCCTCTTATTCTGTCACATTTCCTCTTCCTCCGGCCCTTTCATTACCATTCTCTACCTGTTCACCAGATCCATCTGAATTTATTATGATTTTCTGGGTTTTGATTTGCAATTCTTCTTAATGTCTCCTGTGCTGCATTACAACTCTCCGCCTGAACTGTATGTATTTTTATAATAGAAAAAATGGAAGTCAGCCAGAAATCATTGTTGAGGGGGAAAGGATCCAGACTGTGTCACATTTTAAATATTTGGGAATAATTGTGGACTCACAGCTGTCCTTTAGGAAACATGTGTAAAACTGTCAAATTTAATTTAAGGAAATTTAGATATATTATAAATCAGCCGCAAAACTTTTCATGCACTCAATGATTTTTTCACTCATATCATAGCTGGTCACGAGCTGTAAAAAACACTCAAGGCATTGGACAAACAGCCATCAAGTTATCATCATTGGAACATAATCCAAAAACATAATCTCATGACCTTTGACAGTTTAGTGTTTCTTGCTGATGTTAGTCTAGTCTATAAAGTAATCAATGATCTGGCCGCTCCACCATTAAATGAGTTTGTGTCACTGTGTTCAGGCACTGGGAGGAGAACTAGGACGACCAACAGAGGTGACTGTGCAGTACAGAACAGATCTACTGAGTCGGGCAGATCAGTCTTCTCTGTTAGAGACACAAAGTATTATAACTCAGTACCAAGAGAGATCAGAGGATGGAACTACTTTGCTGGTTTTAAATTAAAGATAAAATCATGGCTGAAATCAACCCAATCATGCTCCCATCAATCATCAACCCAAACAGCCAATCTTTATGTAGTGAAGTCCTGTTGTAGTGGTGTCTAAATGTCATGATTTTATTGTTGGTTCTATTAGTTGTGGTGTTTAAATGTTGTGAAATTGTATTGTTGCTGTTTTATTCATGTTGTTGTTCTTATTGTCAAAGTAGTGTTTTTGTGTTGTGGTTTTTGTTGTTGTTGTAGTGAGCGAGGTTTAATACTGTGAAATTTCATTGTCTTTACTACAGTGTTAGCATTTTATTTACTAGTGTTAGCTGACAGAGATGTTATTCTCTGTTTCCTGCCCAGGGACTACAGATGCAAATTAGCTTATAGCTAATTCTGGTACTGCTAAGGAGCTGTGCAATGTCCCTGTCAAATAAATAAAATAAATAAATAAACTGTTACTGATGTCCAAGAGCTGTTTAACAGAAACACAAATAACACCAAAACTAGTGGGGAAAAATATTAAAATCCGTTGTTTTTGGGGTGTGATTAAGAACAGTGTAATGCATGATTTATAATCTAAATGTGTGTGAAGTGTGTATCTTTACTCTAATACTGATGGCTTCAGCTTTACATTGATTTATTGTGTTGATAATCACATCTGGACTTACCGAGCCTTTCTGCAGTTCCTCACAGCTGGAATCAGTCTCAGTTTTCCCTCCTGTGATGTGTTGTACTGACTCAGGTCCAACTCATCCAGAACCTCCTCTGACATCTGCAGCATGTAGGCCAGAGCTGAGCAGTGGATCTCAGAGAGTTCCTTCTCTGATCTGTTCTCTGACTTCAGGAACTCTTGGATCTCCTGATGGACTGAGTGGTCGTTCATCTCCGTCAGACAGTGGAAGATGTTGATGCTTCTGTCAGGAGAGATCCCATCACTGTTCATCTCCTTCAGGTTGTTGATGGCTCTCTGGATGATTTCTGGACTGTTGTCTGTCTGACCCAGCAGGCCTCCTAAGAGTCTCTGGTTGGACTTCAGAGAGAGGCCATGAAGGAAGCGGACAAACAGGTCCAGGTGGCCATTTTTACTTTCAAGGGATTTCTCCATGGCTCTCTTCAGGAAGACATCCAGAGATGAATAAACATAGTTGTCTTTCCCCAGGAAGTCCTCCAGTACCTGTGTGTTCCTGTTGGTGTAACAGTGGAACAGGTAGACTGCAGCCAGAAACTCCTGAACGCTCAGATGAACGAAGCAGTAGACTGTTTTCTGGAAGATCACACTCTCTCTTTTGAAGATCTCTGAACAAACTCCTGAGTACAGCGAGGCCTCTGTGACATCCAGACCACAGCGCTCCAGGTCTTCTTGGTAGAACATGATGTTTCCTTTCTCCAGCTGTTCAAACGCCAGCCTCCCCAGCTTCAGAAGAACTTCCCTGTCAGCCTCCGTCAGCTCCTGAGGACTCGTCTCATGTCCCTCAGCATACTTGAGCTTCTTCCTCTTTGTCTGAACCAGCAGGAAGTGTGAGTACATGTCAGTCAGGGTCTTGGGCAGCTCTCCTCTCTGGTCTGTAGTCAACATGTGGTCCAGAACTGTAGCAGTGATCCAGCAGAAGACTGGGATCAGACACATGATGTGGAGGCTCCTGGAGGTCTTGATGTGGGAGATGATTCTGCTGGACAGCTCTTCATCACTGACTCTCTTCCTGAAGTACTCCTCCTTCTGGTCGTCAGTGAAGCCTCGTACTTCTGTTACCCTGTCAACACACGCAGGAGGGATCTGATTGGCTGCTGCAGGTCGGGAAGTTATCCAGACGAGAGCCGAGGGAAGCAGCTTCCCCTGGATGAGGTTTGTCAACAGCACGTTGACTGATGACTTCTGTGTGACATCAGAAACAGCCTCATTGTTGTTGAAATCCAGGTAAAGTCTGCTTTCATCCAGGCCGTCAAAGATGAAGAGAACTTTAGAGCCAGCGAGCTGCTCTGCTGTGACCTCCTGTAATGATGGATGGAAAACACGGAGCAGCTCCAGAAGACTGTACTGCTCATCTTTGATCAAGTTCAGCTCCCTGAAGGAAAGAGGAATCACCAGATCCACATCTTGGTTTTCCAAACCCTCGGCCCAGTCCAGACAGAACTTCTGCACTGAGAAGGTTTTTCCAACGCCAGCGACGCCGATCATCATAACGACTCTGATGTGTTTCTGTTGGTCAGGTAAGGCTTTAAAGATGTCGCTGCACTCGATTGGAGAGTCATGGAGGGTCTTCATCTTGGAAGCTGTCTCGAGCTGCCTCACCTCATGTTGGGTATTAACTTCTTCACTCAGTTCATCTGTGATGTAGAGCGCAGTGAAGATCCTGTTGAGGAGGGTTCCACTTCCTGTTTGATCAGCTCCTTCAGTCACACGTTCATATGTCCCCTTCACACTGATCTTATGTTTATGTTTAACAACGTACACTGTAAGGAAATACAAAACGTCTATTTATTGATAATATTAGTTTTCAGTACCCAAACAAAAAGTCTAACAATAAAAAGGAATGAAAACAGAGAGGGATTGGATTCCTCTAAATGTAATGACACAAGAAGAATCCTGTTTTGAGACATGAAGACATCAGCAGACAGATGGACAGTCTTACTTGTTCTGGATCTTTCTCCACACTGGGGACAGCAGGAGTCCCCTGATGAAGCAGACTGGTCCCAGTATGAGGTGATGCACTGTCTGCAGAACCAGAGTCCACAGCTGGTAGAGACTGGATCCTTCAGGACGTCCTGACACAAAGCACAGCAGGACGGCGGCGCTCCTCCTCACAAACATCACTCCTCTCACTCGTTCTGTCAACACATTTATTTAGTCTCAGACACACAGCATGTAACAGAGGAGTCTCAGCTTCAAGTCCAGACTGTTTCCTTCTCTGTAAGTCATTCTGTTTTATGTATTTTTGTACTGTCAACTATCAAATGAATTAATGTGGCCCAAATCTACATTGGACCAATTCTGCTCCTTTTATTACTACTGTCCATGGATGTTTGTTCTTCACCTTCAAGAACAATATATTGTGGAGAGAACTTATAGATCTTTAATACACAACACAGAATCAACAGAAACATTAGCAGAATAAACTTTAAATGAGTCATATAAATGAGTTGGTATCAGTTCTCTTACTTTGTGTCTGAGGGTCCAGGTTCATTACTGAGGTATGGAGGTTCTGGCATCGACCCGTCACTCTTCATAGACTGACAGCCAGATACTACAGACTCTGCTCTCCGTCTCTTGTTCTGGACTCTGCAAACACCAAAAGGTTTTTATTTTTATTGCTTGAATCCTTAAATTCTCTTCTTTTAAAGAAATAACCGAAGCTATTAACACACAAACTAATGCTACTGTCAATAATTAGGATTATAAATGTATAATAGTCCTTTTAGATTGGCGACTCCACCATCTGATCGCAGCAGTGTGAACAGACTGAATAGATAACATGGGCGCAGAAATGAAAATTTCTCTGCTTCACGGTGCTTTTTAATAATAATTATCTGCTCTAGCTTTTTTCAACACTTAAAACACGGATATGATAACAATAATTGTCCAACATTTTGTAAAATTGCTATTTTATTCATATTGCTTTAATCCTTGATAAAAAAAACATCTAAAGCCAAATCTGAAGCTCTAAACCAACAAACTTCTGCCAATAATTAGAAGGATTAAAAGTTTATATCATTCCATCAGATTAGAGTTTTTCTAGGTGACTGACTGCCGCCACAGATTCAAAGAGGAAGATAGAACAAATGATTTCTCCTCTCTGTCATAAAAGTTTGTTAAACTTTAGTTAGCAAATAAACTTTATTATACAAGCACAAAATCAACCGAAACATCTTGGCAGAGGAATCTGGAAATGGTCATATAAATGAGTTGGTATCAGTTCTCTTACTTTGGGTCTGATGGTCCAGGTTTATTACTGAGGTATGGAGGTTCTGGCATCGACCAGTCACTCTTCATAGACTGACAGACAGATACTACAGACTCTGCTCCATCCTTCTCTTCCTCCAAATCACTCATCTTCTGATCTGAAGTCAGTCTGAAAGGTAAAACAGGAACACTGACTGGGAGCTCACAAATCAAGACAAACTAATTTCAACAAGAGTCACATGCAAGACTACAAAAACTGCAAGAGTGCACGCTCTCCTGTTCCTCTTTCTGTCAACACAGTTCTTTATAAAATGACTTGTTGAAATATCAAGAGAAGATACAGTATCTCAGAGAACAGTAAAAGCTCTGTTACTGTTCTGTTTGAATTCAGTCTATAATGGAAATGTTCCTTTTATTTAAACTCTCCTGCTTTCATAAACCCTGCATTACATTACATGTCATTTAGCTGACGCGGTTTATCCAAAGTGACTTACAATTGCTATATAGGTCAGAGGTCACATGTCTCTGGAGCAACTAGGGGTTAGTGTCTTGCTCAGGAACACGGTTGATTGTTGCAGTGGGAATCAAACCCAGATTTTCTCACACCAAAGGCATGTGTGATATCCACTGGGCCACCACCACCCCCACTAATAACTGCTTTTCCTCTCCGACTGTCTTATTACACATTTAGTGATCTGTCTGTAGCTTCTTTATTAAAACAAACTCAACACTTCCTGCAGCTCCTTCACAGTAAAAGTCCTCCCTTAAAGAGAGCTGATTATGTCCTTTTCTGTTTCCCAGTCCCTTTGAGCAGCTTAGCTTGGAGTCCGTTAGTGTTGAACTGAGATTATTAGTAGTCTGAATATTGAGGTCCACCAGCAGTCTCAGACACACAGCATGGACCAGAGGAGTCTCAGGTTCAAGTCCAGACTATTCTCTTCATAGTCGTCAGATTCATCTACCAACCCTTATAGAACTGGCTCAGGTTTGCATTGCACCAGCTCTTAATTATGCTGTTATAGTTTTAGACTGCCAGGGAATTTCCTTTGACACACTGAGCTCCTCTCTCATCTGTCTTTCCATCTGGTTGCATCTATGTCCCAGAAATGCTTTGTACTAACTTAGCTTATTCTCCAGAGCCCTTATGTTTTGCACCCCAAGGTTTTCCTTGGATTAGGGTGGCACCAAAATCATGGTTGCTGCCGCGCCGGTGGTCCCACGCCCTGCTCTGCCCTGCTTTGCTCGCAGTGTCCTGCTACGTCCTGCAGTGCCCTGCTACGCCTGCCGTAGTGTCCTGCACGTCCTGCAGTGTCCTGCTACGCCCTGCAGTGCCCTGCTACGCCCCTGCTACGCCCTGCAGTGCCCTGCTACGTCCTGCTATGGACTGCAGTGCCACGCTACACCCTGTAACGCCCTGCAGTGCCCTGCTACGTCCTGCAGTGCCATGCTACACCCTGCTACGCCCTGCAGTGCCCTGCTACGTCCTGTAACGCCCTGCAACACCCTGTAACATTCTGCAATTTCCTGCTACGCCCTGCAGTGTCCTGCTTGCTTCGCGCAGTGCCCTGCTATACCTTGTAATGCCCTGCTACGTCCTGTAACACCCTACAGTGCCCTGCTACGTCCTGTATCACCCTACAGTGCCCTGCTACGTCCTGTATCACCCTACAGTGCCCCTACGTCCTGTATCACCCTACAGTGCCCTGCTACGTCCTGTAACACCCTACAGTGCCCTGCTACGTCCTGTATCACCCTACAGTGCCCTGCTACGTCCTGTAACACCCTACAGTGCCCTGCTATGTCCTGTTAACACCCTACAGTGCCCTGCTACACCATGAACTACTACAACTACTATTTCTAGTCATAGTTCTATTATCTTTATGGTGACTATTATCGCCACTGTTCATCACACACCCCCAACCGGCACTGTCAGACACCACCTACCAAGAGCCCGGGTCTGTCCCAGGTTTCTTCCTAAAAGGAGTTTTTCCCCGCCACTGTCCCACTGAATGCTTGCTCTTGGGGAAATTACTGGAATTGTTGGGTCTTTGTAAATTATAGAGTGTGGTCTAGACCTACTCTATCTGTAAAGTGTCTTTTAATAACTCTTGTTATGATTTAATACTACAAATAAACTAGAATTGAATTGTTGTGTTGTTCTGTTTTATGTATCTTTGTGTTGTCAACTATCAAATGAATTAATGTGTCCCAAATCTACATTGGACCAATTCTGCTCGTTTTTATTACTACTGTCCATGGATGTTTGTTCTTCACCATCAAGAACAATATATTGTGGAGAGAACTTATAGATCTTTAATATACAATCACAAAATCAACAGAAACATTAGCAGAGGACACTGAAAAGGAGTCATATAAATGAGTTGGTATCAGTTCTCTTACTTTGTGTCTGAGGGTCCAGGTTCATTACTGAAGTATGGAGGTTCTCGCATCGACCAGTCACTCTTCATAGACTGACAGCCAGATACTACAGACTCTGCTCTCCGTCTGTTGTTCTGGACTCTGCAAACACCAAAAGGTTTTTAATTTTTATTGCTTGAATCCTTAAATTCTCTTATTTTAAAGACAATTCTGAAGCTATTAACACACAAACTAATGCTACTGTCAATAATTAGGATTATAAATGTATAATAGTCCTTTTAGATTGGCTACTCTGCATCTGATCTCAGCCGGTATGAACAGACTGATTGGATAACATGGGCGAAATGAAAATAGCTCTGCTTCACGGTGCTTTTTTAATAATAATTATCTGCTCTAGCTCTTTTTCAACACTTAGACACATATATGATAATAATAATTGCCCAACATTTTGTAAAATTGCTATTTTATTCATATTGCTTTAATCCTTAATAAAAAATATAAAGCCAATTCTGAAGCTCTAAACCAACAAACTTCTGCCAATAATTAGAAGGATTAAAAGTTTATATTAATCCTTTAGATTAGAGTTTTTCTAGGTCAAAGAGGAAGATGGAACAAATGATTTCTCCTCTCTGTCTTGAAAAGTTTGTTAAACTTTAGTTAGTAAATAAACTTTATTATACACAAAATCAACCGAAACATCTTGGCAGAGGAATCTGGAAATGAGTCATATAAATGAGTTGGTATCAGTTCTCTTACTTTGTGTCTGAGGGTCCAGGTTCTTTACTGAAGTATGGAGGTTCTTGCATCGACCAGTCACTCTTCATAGACTGACAGACAGATACTACAGACTCTGCTCCATCCTCCTCTTCCTCCAAATCACTCATCTTCTGATCTGAAGTCAGTCTGAAAGGTAAAACAGGAACACTGACTGGGAGCTCACAAATCAAGACAAACAAATTTCAACAAGAGTCACATGCAAGACTACAAAAACTGCAAGAGTGCACGCTCTCCTCTTCCTCTTTCTGTCAACACAGTTCTTTATAAAATGACTTGTTGAAATATCAAGAGAAGATACAGTATCTCAGAGAACAGTAAAAGCTCTGTTACTGTTCTGTTTGAATTCAGTCTATAATGGAAATGTTCCTTTTATCTAAACTCTCCTGCTTTCATAAACCCTGCATTACATTACATGTCATTTAGCGGACGCGTTTATCCAAAGTGACTTACAATTGCTATATAGGTCAGAGGTCACATGTCTCTGGAGCAACTAGGGGTTAGTGTCTTGCTCAGGAACACGGTTGATTGTTGCAGTGGGAATCAAACCCAGATTTTCTCACGCCAAAGGCATTTCATATCCACTGATACACACACACACATATATAAAAAATATACAAAATAGATTCCGTAAATCAAGATCATGTTTGGATCACATTTTTGGGATTGTCTACAATTATAACTAATAGAATAAGTGAGAATAAGCCAACATATTCGTGCGCTTTATTGATTTTCACAAAGCTTTTGATATGATTAATAGGGATCTGTTGGCATATAAGCTTATAGAGTATGGGGTAAATGGAAATTTTTATATGGCACTGAAGTCTGTTTATCACAAGCCCATAGCATGTGTAAGATTGAATGAACTCCATACCAACTGGTTTCCAACATCATCAGGGGTAAAACAGGGCGATGCTTTGTCTCCCACATTATTTGCAATTTATATAAATGATTTGGCAAAGGAAATTAAAGCATTGAATTGTGGGATAAGATGTGGAAATGAAATGATAAGTATTCTTTTGTATGCGGGATGATATAGTATTACTGTCTCCATCTGAAGATAATCTGCAGCGCATGCTCTCTTATATTGATGATTGGTGTAATAAATGGAGATTGTTCATCAATAGAAAGAAAACGGAAATAATTCACTTTAGAAAACCTTTAACTACTTGCGTAGTACTTATGAGTTTAAAATTGGGTCACACAAGCGATACACTAATTTCACGATACGATACGATACAATTATATTCAGCTCACGCTCACGACATATATATCACGATATTCAGCCAACTATACGATTCGATACGATTCGATATATTTCGATACACTTACATCATTTTCTGAAAGATTTAAAGGGGACAGAGTGATTTTGGTGACATCTTGTGTTTCATTTACTTGGATTTAATTAATTGAACTGAAAACATCAATTACACAATATATGTCTCTGACTACACAGAGAGTCTACAGCAGGGATCATCAACTACATTTTTTTTACATGTATTAGTGTGAGCAAACTCCTAAAAAGCATGGAAATTCCATAATGATAACTGTCTCTTTAACTAGAAAAAGATCTCAGACTAGGAGACAGTTCACTGAGGAGTGATGGTTAAAGTCTGTGATTATGGAAACATTATTGTAGTATGCAGCATCCTGATTGGTGGAAAGGGTGTCGAGGCGCGCGGAAGAAAGGGGGGGTGTCAGGTAAACATGTCACTGTCAAAGAGGCTGAAGCGAAAAGTTGACGTGGAAAAGCCAAAAGCCCAGCTTTAATGATGAATGGACTGATAAGCAGGCTATGCACTCATGTATGCCTCATTTGCAATGAAACGATGTTGTCGCAAAATAATACAACCATCGTCATCATTATCACTCGAACATAACGATCGCGTCATTCACGTGCATTAGGGCTGGGCGATATGGACCAAAAGTCATATCCCCGATATATTTTGGCTGAATATCGATATAACGATATATATCGCGATATTTTTTCCATAAAGTGAGAGCAAATGTTCAGTCAAAGCCAAAATCAAATATGACATGTCACAAGTAGTTTCATAGAAACAGTTGCAAAATCAAATAAATAATAAACCGGTTTCTTCACCTGGTTCATGATTAAATGCTCAGTTGTTCAAATAACAATAAAATGTAAACCTAAATACTGTATAACAGGAGTAACTTTTTAGAAATCAAAGCTCTATATTTGTGATTCGTTCCAAAGGTCAATTAAGCTTTTGATATTAATATAATCTACTTTGTTCAAAATGTAATGCCTCATGCCTGTAAGCCTAGGTTATAGTCCCATTCTTCCACTTAAGTAAACTATAAAAGATGAACTATCGACTACAAAACAAAGAAACTAATTAATGTGTTAATACAAAGAATATTTATTATGATCGGGTTCACAGATCTGAGTCCAAACGGAAACTTCACCCTTCTGATACCTCCTAAGAGTTTCTGCTTCAAGGTGAAGTTTAAACAGACTGAAATGTCCAGGCTCATTCCTCCACTATTTATTTCTGTATGTATTTATGCGTTACATGTAATTTTTAACGGGCACTGAGCTCCAGATCCTGCAGCCGCGACGGTCGCTGCCCCGCCGTAGCTTCTCTCCGCTCCGTCGCCGGCAAACTTAGTGGAACTTTCCGCCGATATCGACATACAGTTCGTCCGGATGCACGGTAAGATCCTACCGATCACCACTCTGTCTTTGGCTGGTCCGGATCTGGATCAGCGGGGACCCGGCGCAGCAGCGGCATAGCTGTGTTTTTGCCCCGGAAAAGAAGAGACGCGCGGCGGCGGCTACGGGGCTCTCCGCCTCCGCTGCCAACGGAGCTCAGATTGCGGTGTCGGCGTATATATAATCATAAAACACATTGTCACCTGTTAAATGTTATCCATTGCTGTTTGTCCTTTTCATTCTTCTTACGAACATAATTAAGCAGTACAAAAGTCCGGCATCTTTAGCGTTGATCTGAATGCTTCGGACCCGTTCAAAAATGGCGGCGCGCGGTTTTGACGTATGTTTAGAACCTCAAGGCGACATCTAGTGTAAATATCTATGGGAGCAAGGATCACATTTGACCTATATCGATATATGCGATATGGTCTAATTCCATATCACATTTAAAAATATATCGATATATTTTTATATCGATATATCGCCCAGCCCTAACGTGTATGCGTAAGTAGCTCCAGATTGTCCGCTCTAGCGGAGGGTTTGGTTTGTTCAGCCAGCAGTGAGATTTACAAGAATTTGTCCAAATGTCCAGATTCCCGGCAACCTAAGATAAACAGTTAGACTACAAACCGACAGCTTTTGTTTTAGCTTGTTTGAAAAATTTGCTATTTTCAAAGTAGAGCTGTGTTAGCGTAAAACAGCCGGTGGACAGCAGACAGAGCAGAGTGAAATATGGCTTTCTACATGTTGATGCCGGTCTACACAGGTGAGCGTATTGATAAGTATTGACTTTCTACTCAACGAAGGTTTAATTGTAGCCTATTTACAGAAAAGAGACCAGCGTGAGTTCATCTGCCCCAGCAGCCGCGTTGGTAACTCTCTCTGTATCGTTCCCAGTCAGGTGCTGCGTATTTTAACCTTAACGCACACATCTCGGCTCAGCTGTGTGTGTGTTTTTAACGGACACATCTCGGCTCAGCTGTGTGTGTGTTTTAACGGACACACATCTCGGCTCAGCGGTGTGTGTGTTTTAACGGACACACATCTCGGCTCAGCTGTGTGTGGAGCTCGGACATCGATGTACAGAATCCGGCATGTGAATAGAGATGTATATACAGGGGGCTGGGTTTTGCTCTGAATGCTTGAAATGATAAATAACAGAACACATTTTTTCCTCTTTACATTTTGTGAATTCATGATTATTCTGCGGGCCAGACTAAAAGCTTTGGCGGTCGGCCAGTTGACATTGGCTGCTCTACAGCGACACTAGCGGCTGGCTGACCAAATCACTCTTCCTGCAATGTGAACGGGTAAGCCACGGGGGATTTGAATGGGACTTATGTATCGATACTCGCGCATAAAAATCAATGCTTTCTTGGGGAATAAAATATCGATTTATATACGCAGAATCGATAATAATGCAAATGGAGAGAGTAGTTAGTAGGACTGTTTAATGGACTGAAATGGTACATCCTAAGGAAAGCTCATTGTGGGACTGGCTCTAGTGGCTGTAATTCTGCACCAAGGCTTAATTTTGGGAAAGGAGACTTCAGATACAGTATTAGGGGACCACTAAGGCCTATATAAAAGAGACTTCAGATACAGTATTAGGGGACCACTAAGGTCTATATAAAAGAGACTTCAGATACAGTATTAGGGGACCACTAAGGTCTATATAAAAGAGACTTCAGATACAGTATTAGGGGACCACTAAGGTCTATATAAAAGAGACTTCAGATACAGTATTAGGGGACCACTAAGGTCTATATAAAAGAGACTTCAGATACAGTATTAGGGGACCACTAAGGTCTATATAAAAGAGACTTCAGATACAGTATTAGGGGACCACTAAGGTCTATATAAAAGGGACGCGTCAGATACAGTATTAGAGGACCACTAAGGTCTATATAAAAGAGACTTCAGATACAGTATTAGGGGACCACTAAGGTCTATATAAAAGAGAACTTCAGATACAGTATTAGGGGACCACTAAGGTCTATATAAAAGAGACTTCAGATACAGTATTAGGGGACCACTAAGGTCTATATAAAAGAGACTTCAGATACAGTATTGAGGGACCACTAAGGCCTATATAAAAGAGACTTCAGATACAGTATTAGGGGACCACTAAGGTCTATATAAAAGAGACTTCAGATACAGTATTAGGGGACCACTAAGGTCTATATAAAAGAGACTTCAGATACAGTATTAGGGGGACCACTAAAGTCTATATAAAAGCATCCAAAGAGCATCATGTCATGGGACCTTTAAGCAACTGTAGGAAGGCATTCAGAAAATGTCAACAGATGAGGTCATCAGCGCATACGGGGCAACAAGCGCACGTTAATCAGCTGTTAACATGTTCAATGTTAACCTCTCCTGATTCCTTCGTTTCCGACCGTGATCAGAAAACCAGGGGAGACTCATTACCTCCAGGACCGATGTTATAACATGAATAACCACTAACTCTGCTCCGGTTGCATCTACAACACGTCTGCTTCCTCTTTTTCTATCTCTCTTCTGCCCACTTACCACACACACACACACACACACACACACACACACACACACACACACACACACACACACACACACACACACACACACACACACACACACACACACACAGACACACACACACACACACACACACACATACACACACACACACACACACACACACACACACACACACACATGTAACCGATATGATCAGGGCGTGAAGAGAAGAACAACCACAGCTGATGATTTTCCAAGATTTATTCTGCAGAAGACAATAAAACACTGATTGGCTTCTGGTCTATTGTTTCCTCTGTATCTGCACCTCTGCTCCTCAGCAATACAGGACGGTATTGTCGCAGAGAAGACGCATAACAAAACCCATGGTATAATATATATATACATATATTACACTCAACTCCCAACATGTACACCACCAGCCAACAGGGGCAACTAAGACACACTTAGAAACCTTACTTTGATTGTAACAGGTAATGTGACAAACATGAGAACCAACATTTTATACTTTAACAGTTTCAGTGGGAAAAGTTGAACAGTACGTGGGTTTGGAGACTGCACAGATAAAAAAAAAGTGTAACAAAGAAATACACATACCTGCAGAAGACAATAAAACACTGATTGGCTTCTGGTCTATTGTTTCCTCTGTATCTGCACCTCTGCTCCTAAACATTAAATAACAGAATTTACACACTCAAACTGGATCGCTGAGCCTCCGTTCTTATACTGCACAGAAACAGCGAAAAATGGCGAAAAGAAAAAGTTAAACAATGCATCATTAAAACCCATATCTAACCGCTATAACGGCACTAAACAACTTAATTAATATTGTATTAGCTTAGAAGCACTAAATAGTAAAGGGGCACAACACAATTCTAAAAGAAAACAAACGCAGCAGCGCAGCACTTACACAACCTACCTCAGCAATACAGGACGGTATTGTGAGGAGAAGACGGAAGCTACGGCGACTTCGAGGTACAAAAGAGGCAATGAGGAACAACATCTCCGCGCGAAACAATAGTATTTGATAAATAAATTAAACTCAATAAGATAAAATTCACAAATTCCCAACTAATCATTAAATAATAATTTAAATGATTACAATTAAATTAAACATAAATTGGAAATTAGAATTAATAAAGTGCATTTTTAACTCCGTTACACCCACCCCCACTGAATTTTATCAAAATGAGCCCCAGCTACACAACATACACTAATCAAAACAACAAATTGACAATTCACAAGGGTCAGTCACAAGAAGCCCAACATCAAAGGTATCCCATTAGGATGAAGTGGTATGAGAGCAGCGCGTATCTCCCAATCCAACAGCTGGCAACAGGGTGCCGTTTTACACCCCGCACGACCCCAAAACATAGTGTTGTGTAGGCCCACCACAAAAAATAATAATAAAAATAAACACAAAAACTAACTTTCAGACCTGTTACTGAATATGCTTCTAGTCAGGGAAAGCCTGGATATGCAAACCGTTCTAACAGTGAACTTGCCCTAAACAACATCCTGCCTGGACATGGTTTGTATGAGCCTGGTTACAGGCTTGAGCAGGCGAACACTCACGACCTGACCTGTGTCTGTGCATCAGTGTTTACAGAGGGCATAGGTCTAGTCTTGTTAACAGTGTGCAGAGAGTCTGACGTCCTGCCGGTCTGCGTCATAGTGTCAAGAGTAGGGCCTGGCTGTCCCACATGTGCCTGAACATCCACAGCAGTCACAAGGCTAAAGTCACTGGGCACAGACTGTCTAGTGGAAATGTCCCCAGGTGAGATAGAGGCTGCCCGGGAGTCGGAAGTCACACTTGTCATATCCGCAGCATCCACCTCAGACAGACTCGGTACAGACAGCTGTGTAATCCATTCAAAAGTCCTCCTCTCAGAGTCGACAGGTTCTGGGTCAGTCAAGGGATTCATTCCTTCTCCTGCCGTCACAGGTGAGTGCCTGCCACATTCAGTATCAAGGCCTTCACTAGCCGCACACAGAGAGTCGCCCACTCTCCCAAACAGGGCTTCCTTCGCCTCCCCCACATCATCACTTCCTGGAGCCAAGGAGGTCGTAGCAGGCACGGACAAGGTAAGATCAGACATGTCACAAGCATCCCCCACAGGGAAGAAATTGGCCAGCAGAAGCAGGTTCCTGTGGACCACCTCCTCCCTTCCGGTGAGAGTATCACAGATCCTGTATGTGTGCGTCTCCTCATTCACGTCGACCACAGTGTAGACGGTCGAGTCCCATCGGTCAGCAAGCTTTCTCTTCCCTCTTTCTGTCCTGTTGGCAACAAGCACTCTGTCACCAAGGCCAATTTGAGATCCCTTCACTTTCCTGTTGTAGAGTTGGGCATGCCTGTCCTGCTCCTTTGCCGCATGATCCTGGGCGATCACCATTGCTTCTTTCAGATCGTTAGCAAGACATGCCACATACTTATCATAGCTCGTCACATCAGAGTCATGGAGGACAGTACGAAAGAGGACATCAACAGGTAGGCGGGGGACCCGGCCAAACATGAGGTAAAAGGGGGGATAGCCTGTTGTCTCATGGGCTGCACAGTTGTACATGAAAGTCAAAGTCTGTAAGCGTCGCGGCCAGTCAGCTTTCTCTCCAGGAGGCAGTGCACGGATCATACCACCCAAGGTCCGGTTGAAACGTTCCACACTCCCGTTCCCCATTGGATGGTAGGGGGTCGTGTGTGACTTCCTGATACCTGATACCCGAAGGAGCTCACTTATCAGTTGACTTTCAAAATTAGCACCTTGGTCGCTATGGATCCTTTCTGGAAATCCAAAGACGCAAAAGTACCGGTCCCACAGAACCCTTGCCACCTGCTTAGCCGTCTGGTCCTTGCATGAAAACGCCTGAGCCATCCTCGTGAAATGGTCAGTTATAACCAAAACATCAACAGACTTGTTTCTGGAGTCTTCAGCCGACCAAAAGTCAATACAGACTAATTCCAGAGGCCTGGTTGAAATTATGTTCTCCAGGGGAGCCCTTCCCTCAGGTTCGACTGTCTTGCTGACGATGCATCGCTGACAATGACGGACATAGTCCCTCACATCTCTGTCAAGGCTTGGCCAGAAGAATCTCTGTCTCGCCAAGCTGAGGCACCTAGACTGAGCTTGATGTCCGGCTCCGTCGTGAATTCCCCGCAGAACCTCAGATTTGAGTGAGTCAGGGACAACATACTGGAAGCGCTTTGCCTTGGTCTTTTGGTGCCTTGAAATCCTGTAGAGCACACCATTGCTCACAGTAAATCTATCCCAGTGCTTCAAGTATCTTGTGACAGAGACAGACTCCTTAAATCTTTCTCTCCTAGAGGGTCTCCGGTGTCTCTCAACATATGACAAAACACAAGCGAGAGTCTTATCCTCTAACTGCTTAGTGCGGAGGTCCTTTTCGGTGTAGGCAGGTAAGGCGTCCTGTCCAGGCGGAACCAACTGAGGTAGGTACTGAAAAACGTCCACGGCACGGAGTCTCGGGCCAGCATCCCACTCAACGTGCGACTGCAGCACAGCAGACACTTCCTCCATCTTGACAGACTGAGCGTGCATGTGAAGCGGACTGCACGTGGACGGGGCATTGTCACTCACTGGAGAGGGTTTCTTGTGGCCACTAGATGACCGAAAGGCGTTTTGGACAGAAGTGCTAGACATATCCCTGACCGTACTCAGAAGACCTGCATATGGTTCGGCAAGCAGTCTGTGGCCAACACTCTCCTTGACAAATGGGACACGACTCAAAGCATCAGCCACCACGTTCTGCTGCCCTGGGATGTACTTGATATCAAAGTCATAACTGGCCAACTTGGCTACCCAGCGCTGCTCACAACAGTCTAGCTTTGGCTTTGTCAGGATGTGAGTCAACGGGTTATTGTCCGTCCAGACTGTGAATCTGTGTCCTTTCAGCCAGTGGCTGAACTTGTCGCAGACAGACCATTTCAAGGCTAGAAATTCCAACCGGTGCGCTGGGTAATTCTTTTGGGAATGTGACAATGACTTGCTGGCGAAAGCAATAGGCCTGGCCCGTGCGTCGCCCTCCTGAACCTGCGACAGAACAGCACCTAAGCCTTCCAGGGATGCATCAGTTGACAGCATGAATGGACGGGTGAAGTCAGGATGAGCTAGGACAACACTGTGAACCAGGGAAGCCTTCAGGTCCTCAAAAGCTTGACTCTGACATGGCATCCAGTCAGAAGCATGCAACTTCCTGCTTGACAGTTTGTTTGCATTATGCTTGCCTTTCCTTTTCACACCCTTCAGCAGATCAAAGAGCGGCTTGGCGATGGCAGAGTATCTGGGAACAAAGTGTTGATAGTAATTTACCATCCCCAAAAAGGATCTTATGCGCTTCTGGGACGGGGTCACGCCATCAGGCTCCATGAGGTCGGCACTTGACATGTTACAGATGTTCTCAACCTTACTAGGGTCCGTTGAAACGCCAGTTTCGTCAATTATGTGGCCAAGAAATTTCACAGCCCTCCTGAGGAAGAAGCACTTTTTAGGGGCCAACTTCAGGTTGTGGCTGCGTAGCCTGTCAAACACCATTGTCAGGCGGAGGAGAGCAGTCTCTTCATCAGGGGCAAACACTAACAAGTCATCCAAGTAGCATAGCAGACTTAAGTAGTTTTGGTCCCCAAAAATGCTGGTCATCATGCGCATGAAGCTCCCAGGGCTGTTACAGAGGCCCTGTGGCAACCGGTTGTACTCATAAAGGCCCATAGGGGTGGTGAAGGCTGAGTACTTCCTGTCGTCCTCATGGAGTGGCATGTTATAAAACCCAGAAGTCAGATCCATCGTACTGAAGAAGCAATTTCCTCCCAGCGCTGCCAAACAATCGGCCTGGTGGGGAAGGGGATGAGCATCCTTCAGGGTCCTCTTATTCAACCAGCGAAAGTCTGTACAGATGCGGAGATCTCCGTTCTTTTTCCATACAAGCACCAATGGAGATGCATATTCACTTGTTGACTTTCTGATGATTTCCTTTTCCTCCATCTCACTCAGTACTTGGCGCAGCTTTTGGTACTGACCAGGAGGCACTCTCCTGTATGGGAGCCTGAAAGGTCTGCTGTCTGACAGGTGTATGCGGTGCACGAAACCCTTCGCCTCACCACAGTCAAGATGGTGGCGTGAAAAGACGTCCTCATACTGCAACACAAGGTCAGCCATCCGTCTCCTGTAGTCCTCTGACACTTCACATGACTCAATGTCAACATTACTGAGCCCAACGGACCTGAGCTGGTCTTCAACAGAATTTGCAGCAACAGTAGGTGGCACAGCTGATTGGCCGCAACTGACCAAGGGAACCTCTGAGCGTTCAGCAGCATCCATGTCCTCAAGTGCCACACAGGAATAGACATCTGCCAGCTTTGCGTTGCGCCTCAACAGAACAGGCCTATCAGATGTATTGATGAGCTTTAGTGGGACCCACCGGTCTCCCCACAGCGGAGTCACAATCTTTGCAACCAAAACACCTCTGGGAGCAGGCGGAGCGACGAGTGGGCTCTGTCATGGACTGTGCTGCCTGGGGAAACAGCAGTATTTTTGGGCAGCGCTTACCCCAGATGAGATATTCACGACCGCCGCGGCCGAGGGCAGGTAGCTGAGTTACACCTGACTGTACCAACCTTATCAGGAACATCTCCACCTCTCCAAGGGCTTAGACCAGAGAGCATAGACATGAAGCGTTCAACTTCGGGTCTCTGGTTGGGCAGGGGCCGCACTGTCTTCCAATAAGAATCACATAGTTTAGACTGATGCAGGATGTGCTTTATAACATTGGTTCCGTTATCAACTCATCATGCTGTCCTTGAACAACAAGCGTGGGAACTAACATCTTACAGCCGTACACTTCCATCTCCGCACAAGCACATTTGGGCTTGACACGAAGTCCGCCACAACCAATGAGGACCACATCCACATCGATCCGTCTTTGGTCAGTCACCACCCCAGCCTCCTTCAGTTTCATCTCTGCTGTTTCACTGATGCTACATGCCATTGAACCACTGTCCAACATGGCCCCGTATTAAGGACTCCCCCCCCATCTACAGGAGTGTAGTAAAAGGCTGACTATGTTGCTAACTCTGTGGACATTCTGATAAACAACACAAAGTTAAGTTGTACGTGAATCTTCGCCGTGACAGCAATTCTCAGCATCCAACATGTCATCTTCTTGGGTTTGGTAGCGACCTGTACTGTATCCCCCAATACAGGTCAGCTGGTTTCCCTGGGGCTGTGGCAGGGAGGCTGTTGGCGGGGCAATTGCAGTTGGGGGGGGTGGAAGGGTAGCGACAGGTAACACAGTCTCTTTCAGACATGCAGTGTGAAATGGTGGTGTGGCTTGAGTCATTACATACTTTTCTTCAAAACAACCTCCCTAGGACGTCTTTTACCGCGAAGCACGCTTGGAACCTCCCACCCTGACCTGGATGAGGGTATTGACGCTGGGGTTTTTCTCCATCATTTCCTGAAACATGTTGACCATACGAGTGAGAAGTCTCTCCTCTGACTGTTGGAGAGATTTTTTGCCACAGCTGGCACACAGAGACATGACTTGGATCATGGTTCGGGGGATTTGTCTCGCACATGGGACGGACACTGGAGAGGGATAAGGCGAATAACACATATGTTGCTGGGCTTGGAGGAGAAGATAAGGGACTCCGGCTATGGTACTACTTTCGGACAGCGCCAGGGAAGCTGCGCAATGGACTGGGCTGCTCAGAGGTAACAGCGGCAATGTGGCTCCTTAGCTGGCGGCAGCCAGTGGCCCGCCATTAGCCCTCAGCTCTCTCTGGTAATCATCAATCCTCAGCTGAACATCACGTGAGGTCCACTCATGAATTGGCTTACACTTTAGGGTGTAGGATAGTTCTGGGTCAGGACAGTGTTTATGAACATGAGAGTCACTTCACCATTCATGTCCTCCGCCTGCTTGCCGTGTCTGTGCAGACCCTCAAGAGCGAGATCCGCTGCTTTGTTCAGTCTTATCCAGTAGTCAACTGGGTTCTCTCTGTGTCTGGGCAGAGTAGCATAGAAGTCAGCGAGGGGGAGGCATGAGGGAGCATCACTGAAATATTGAAGAAGAACATCATACATGAGTTGTGGTTTCTGTCTGACATCAATAGCAGGATCACTGCGCAGAGCAATCTTCACAACATCTCTGGCCTTGCCCATTAGATGGCTCATAATCTCTTCCGCTTGGTCATATACTGAAATCCCCTGTTTCCTTATATGAGTTCTGGTCAAGTCAATCCAGTCCTGAACTGAGTATTTGTCAGTGCTGTCACCTCTAAACGTCTGGAGTCCTTTATCAGACTTCACATGGACTGTCACATGTGGAATGTCATGTCTGTTATCGTCACAGTGAGCATACTGGGTGTCAGTGGTGGTCCTGTGGTCACCAGTCATGTTCACAACACCAGCTGACATCAACTTTGCCACAATGGATTCACCAATTTGGGCACCTAACTGCCCTACCATGTCTGTGAGGTGGTTGATGGCATGTGTGTCACTGCCAGGAGTGGAAGTGTGGGGACCCTCCCTCATAAACCCACTAACAGGAGTACAGCCTGGGCTCTGACCTAACCCCGTATCTGTATAACCATCATCCATGGACCTGGATTGACCCACATCCCTACTGCCAGCAACGGCACTGAGCCATGCACCCCTACCTCTTGGTAACTTGGGAGTAGTTAACTCATCCATCACTATATCAGTGGCTGATCAAAACCAATAAACGTACTTGCGTTGTGTATATTTATACAAAACCAAAGCTGAGCAGATAACAATTCAACACATGTATGAAAAACAAAAAAACAAATAGCATATATCCGTGTATTATCTCCTGAAGACAAGCTATCCAGAGAAGTAAACCCAATCCACAGTCTCTTATTAACCTGACCAGACAGTTATCCCAAAGTGTAGATCAGAACAACAGCACAGCATCCACGGCGATGAGCATCAAGCTGATCCGGAGATCCAAAAAGGTCACGGCACCAGTGTAACCGATATGATCAGGGCGTGAAGAGAAGAACAACCACAGCTGATGATTTTCCAAGATTTATTCTGCAGAAGACAATAAAACACTGATTGGCTTCTGGTCTATTGTTTCCTCTGTATCTGCACCTCTGCTCCTCAGCAATACAGGACGGTATTGTCAGGAGAAGAACGCATACACAAAAACCCATGGTATAATATATATATACATATATTACACTCAACTCCCAACATGTACACCACCAGCCAACAGGGGCAACTAAGACACACTTAGAAACCTTACTTTGATTGTAACAGGTAATGTGACAAACATGAGAACCAACATTTTATACTTTAACAGTTTCAGTGGGAAAAGTTGAACAGTACGTGGGTTTGGAGACTGCACAGATAAAAAAAAAAGTGTAACAAAGAAATACACATACCTGCAGAAGACAATAAAACACTGATTGGCTTCTGGTCTATTGTTTCCTCTGTATCTGCACCTCTGCTCCTAAACATTAAATAACAGAATTTACACACTCAAACTGGATCGCTGAGCCTCCGTTACTTATACTGCACAGAAACAGCGCAAAAATGGCGCGAAAAGAAAAAGTTAAACAATGCATCATTAAAACCCATATCTAACCGCACACGGCACTAAACAACTTAATTAATATTGTATTAGCTTAGAAGCACTAAATAGTAAAGGGGCACAACACAATTCTAAAGAAAACAAAATAGCGCAGCAGCACCACAACCTACCTCCAGCAATACAGGACGGTATTGTGAGGAGAAGACGGAAGCTACGGCAACTTCGGAGGTACAAAAGAGGCGCAATGAGGAACAACATCTCGGCCGGAAACAATAGTATCTGATAAATAAATTAAACTCAATAAGATAAAATTCACAAATTCCCAACTAATCATTAAATAATAATTTAAATGATTACAATTAAATAAAACATAAATTGGAAATTAGAATTAATAAAGTGCATTTTTAACTCCGTTACACACACACACACACACACACACACAACACACAGCTCTCTTAAAAAGTAGCCGCAGCGCCCTTTTTCACACAAATGCCTTATCGCGCTGATGTGACCGAGCCCGAACCCGACCATAATTTCTAAAATATCTGTCCGAACCCGGCCCGGCCCGTCGGATTCCGTTGGGACCCGACGGTCTCGGGTCGGGTATCCATGCTTACGTGACACATCACTGCAACAGTAACAGAGGCATTTAGGTCACTACATTTTATTCTGAAAGGTTCCAGAGGAAACAGTAAAGTCCTGTTGTATCTGACTTTACTCTGGTGGAGACGACTGTTTGTTTTCAAACTCAGCCTCCTAGATCTCTATTACACAGCTGTTAAGTCTTCTGACTGCAGCCTCACGGTGGTGACAGACAGACGTATAAACACCTGGCAAAGGATTTAAAACCTCCTCTGTAGTAGTTCATGTTACATTTAGATTTATCTTCAACACAAGACTTGTCCAAACTTTCTCAGGAAATAAGAAGTGAAGTAGAAACATTATATTTAACTTTACAGAGCCAGAAACAGACCCTGAAGAGACCAAAGACAGACTTGTTGTTAAAGTATCAAACAGCAACTTACAGTTTCTTCAAACAGTCCAAAATGGCGACGTAGAACAACTCAGATGAGGTGTTTTTTCACAGATTCACCTATCAGGAAACAGACCTTCAACAATAAGAGCTTGGTTTCTTCTCTCTGTGTAACTGTGGTTGTTGTCAGGATTTGTTCTTCCTTTGTCCCGTGAATGCAACACAAGGTACTTTCCACACATCTATGGCGGTTAGCTTTTAACTGATTGGCCACGGAAGGCACACACACACACAAACACACACACACACACACACACACACACACACACACACACTTACTGCGGTGTCTTGTGTAGACTGTTATATATGTATGTATATATGTATATGCACATTTTATGTACCTGTGTTATTGTTGAATACATATTTCTAAATAATTTTTCTGACCTTTTTGAATCTTGCCCCCGGACAAATAACTCAAAATACAAAAAGACAAACTATCAAAACCGCTTTAAAATTAATTAAAACTAAACTGAATTTGAAAACAAAATAAAAATAAAAATGAATGATAAATGCAAAACTATAATAACCTTGGCGTGGACATACATGCGGACACAGACAGACATACACAACACACACACACACACACATAAATAAAACCATCCAGAACTCCGTCAGTTATCTTTAAATCTGTGTTTTCGGGTCTACAGCAGGTTTAAAGTAATTAAAAGAAGGAACACTGACTGTAAGCTCACATCACACGAATCAAGACAAAGAAGTTTCAACAAGAGTCACATGCAGGACCGCAAGCACGCACACACAAGCGCGCGACTTCCTCTTCCTTTCAACACATTTCTTTATTAAATGACTCGTTGAAATATCAAGACTTGACCAAAACTGTCTCAAAGCCCAGAGAACAGTAAACGTGTTGTTACAGTTCTGTTTGAATTCAGTCTGGAATGAAAATCTTCCTTTTATATAGTCACACACACACACACACACTTATATAATAGGATATTATAAAATGTATGATTACCACTCACCCTGCCTCAGCCTTCAGTTTCCACCTCCTACTCTGTTCTCTTCACACTAAATGGAGTCTACACTGACTCTACTCTTCCTGTTGTCATGGACCTGATCTGCTCCTCCCCTCTTCACTTACAGGAAATCACATGAGTTCATGTATGTGTGTTTGTTATGTGTATGTGTTGTGTGTGTATTTACTCTACCCCGCTCTGCTCTTTTTCTTTTTCTTTCGTTCGCGCTGCTCCGCTCTGCGCTCAACTCAATTTTTTTTTTTATCTCCGCGACTAGGTGGCCTAATAGTTGCGCGACACAACGAATCGATAATTAAATTCGTTGCCAACTTTTTCAGCAATCGAATTTTATCGATTTTATCGATTCGTTGTTGCAGCCCCTAGCTAAAAGTAACGTATTCTGGGTAATCCACAGCAGAACTCCTGATAACTGCTGTGGTAACTCGCACGTTAAACGCTGCAGAGACAATATTTGCCAAAATGCTTTAAAGCCCACCACTATGCCGTTATATATGTGTCTCATTCCAGAGCGAGTAATTGTATGTTTTGAGCACAGAGAACTATATTTTGCAAGCACATTACATTGCATTTTGAACAGAAATTAACACTCGCAAACAATAATTTTGTTTGAGTAAACAAAAACCTATTTCGGTGCACAATAAATGTATTTGCATGTCTTTCTCTGGAAGGCGGCGCTGGCTCGGTCCTGTCTCCCTCGGTCTCAACCTCTTCTCTCTGCACGCCTCAACTCTAGACACGCTCGCTCAGATTGTCACAGCGTTACAAGTGTGCCACAAAACCAACCAATCGCAGAATCAAAGGTCAATTCTGATTGGCTGTTCACCTCCAATTAGATCGCAAGTAGCAAGAAAGACATCTACAGGGAAACAGTCTTTGACACAACACCTGCAGTGATTCCCCTGCTGTAGCCAGTGGGTACTTGGAAAGATTGTGAACCAGCTTAACTAATCATAATAATAATTGAATTATGATTGATTTAAAACAATATATCAGCTAAAACAGCTCAACACATATGTTTAAACAATATAGCGAAGTAATCAATGGTAGAAATAAATAGCTAAAAATGGCCTACGGACTTAGCTAACAGTTTAAATGATTACCTAAAAATAATGGATGGATTTTGAAACATTAACCACACTTCAAGTAAAAGGCCAAGCTAGTAGAATTTCTGACCAAACCAACCTAAATGTTTACAGTTGCATGAAAATGTAAGAATATTTACTTTAATATGACAAATAGTGTGAACACATTGGGAATTGACGGGGTGGGTATGTGAGTTAATATGACAGGGATGTGGGGGAACCTCAGACCAGAAGGGTTGGAGAGAACTGATCTACAGTATTTTATATTATTGACCAACCGGTATATTACAGACATGCCTTAATAGTTGTGTTAATCACAATACCGTTGTTTGAATTACATATCTCCGTGTGTGATTAACGTCATCCTTCAAAAGCAATCTAACATTAGCCCAGCATGGATACAGTCTATGCATCCAACATATTCATCCGAACACACCTTAAATGTCACAATACAACACTTTTAAGAAGTTTGTAATACTGGTTACATAGTTATCGTGTTTTATTAACCTTAATTCTGTTTGCCAAGGCTATACTTTATTGGCTTGCAAAGTAGCTATCCGTTGCTAATGCTAACATTAGCTAGCTAATTTATGTCAAAAAGCAGTAGCTAACAAACGTTACTGCCATGATATGGTTTCATTGTAAGACAGTGTAAACACATGACAACACTTGACGAGTCTTACAACACTTCTCTGGTCTCTAGTGAAATCATATCTTGGCAGTATTTAGCTAACGTTTCTGCTTTTTGAGATAAATTAGCTCCTTAAGATAAAGATAGCTCCTTCGCAAGCTAATATAGCAACAAAATTCAGGTTAATAAAACACGGTAATGTAACCAAAGTATTAAAAACTACTTACATGTGACTATAGCGTGACAGGCCTACTGCGCATTGCGATACCTAACTTAGCTAGTTACAGTGCTGCGAGGCCTGTTCAGATGACGATGTCGGCTGCTGTGTGTGAGCTAGATTGCTTTTGAAGGAGGAGTGAAAACTAACGTTAGTCACACAAGGAATTTTGAGTCAAACAAAATACTAATTTGAGACGAACAGCCAATCAGAATTGTCCGTTTCATTCTGTGATTGGTTGGTTTTGTGGCACACTTAACGCTGTGACAATCTGAAGGCGTGTCTAGAGTTGAGCGTCAGAGAGAAGAGGTTGAGAGCGAGGGAGACAGGACCGAGGCGCGGCAGCTTTTACCTGCAGAGAAAGACATGCAAATACATTTATTGTGCACGAAATAGATTTTTGTTTACTCAAACTAAATTATTTATTGCGAGTGTTAATTTCTGTTCAAAATGCAATGTAATGTGCTTGCAAAATATGGTTCTCTGTGCACACACTGACATGTTCTACGTGGTTGGACAATATAAAATATTAAATAAGGACCATGTCTACAGACCGAACAGGACATGTACTACTGGTTTGACTGGCCAATGAAATATGATCATTACAGCATTTCAAACTCTAAATCAACACAACTAAACCACACAGCCAACGGACGGGACGCAGCGCTCCACAAAATAAACTAAATATTGTGCATACTTATAGCGAACCGCGGGATATATTGCGATAACGATATTAGGCTCGTTGAAGATGAGCCAGGTCTGGCGCAGAATCGATCACCGGCGATCGGCCAATGCATGCTGGGTAGATTTGTGTCCGACTTGATCCCGACTTGCTGTGACCTCATGCACACGTGGGAACGATAATCTCACGACGATCAAGCCCGCCGTAGTTCTGAGACACAGGTAGCACAGTTGCTTTTCACCAACTGCAAGAGCCAGGCGGACCCAGTGCATGCTGGGGAAAAACGCCGGCCTCTCAGCTGATCGAACAGCTGATTGGTTCAGAATCGACCCAACATGATGACGTTTTATATAAACATTTTATTGATTTTGAATCGGAGGGATTTTAACTGCTATTTGTCTGATTTAAAGGCTTATTCTGAACAGAACACATCTAGTGTGGCTGATAGTGATGTTTAGAAGTCAGAGAGACTAAATCTGTTCAGATTACAGATCATCTACAGTCTGTTGGTAATTAAAATCAGCAACAGATCGCATGTAGAGAATCTTGACAGCTAATCTGTCATAATAAAAACAACTAGAGACTATGTACGTAAGGTGATATATGGGTCTGATAACATTTTATTAAATCGGAATCGGACCACCAGTGTTTCTGTCACTTCCTGTTCAGCCTGAAGGCTGCTGGAGTCAGCTGGAAAACTGTCCGACTTGAGAGCGGACTTTTGTCACCGCCCCCGCTGCTGCCGCCTGCTCTCGTCTACTTTACGGGCGAGGCGCAGTTCATCTCCAACGAGCCTAGTGAATTTATATATCTTGCACAACTAACAGTTAAACAAGTTTAATAAAAAGCAGAACTCCTGAGAAGTGGCTGTGGGCTGTTTGTGTCTCTGTCCGTGATGTCGACGTGCTTTCCCTGATTCAGTCTGGTTTCCCCGGATGTAGATGCAGCCTAACATACACAACACAGAGAGACTGATCCATAGAGGACCGTCACACCAGCTCACAGTTACATATTGGTTGATTTAGTTAGAGAATAAAGAGCTGAGTCATGTTGTCTCCACATCAGTCCTGTCAGTGAATAGACCGACCGACACTAACTGCTGCAGACAGCTTTCTGATCTTCAACACAAGAGTCCTTAACACTTCCTCAGGAAATAATAAACATTATATGCATGACAGAGCCAGAAACTAACCCTGAAGAGACCAAAGACTAACTTGTTGTTGAAGTATCAAACAGCTACTTACAGTTTCTTCAAAATGTCGACGTAGAACAACTCAGGTGAGTTGTTTTTTTCTGATGCGTCACAGCTCCACCTGACAGGAAGCAGACTTTCACAATAAGAGCTTGGTTTCTTCTCTCTGTGTATCAGTGTTTGTTCTTCCTTTGTCCCGTGAATGCAACACACATGGTACTTTCCACCTGTCTATGGCGGTTAACTTTTAACTGATTGGCCACGGGAAGTAAAAACGTTATTTTCTGCAACTAAATTATGGTTAAAGACACACACACACAGAGACACACACACACACAGACACGCACACACACACACACACACACACACACACACACACACACACACACACACACACACACACACACACACAGACACAGACACACACACACACACAGACACACACACACACACACTCACACACAGACACAGACACACACACACACACACAGACACACAGACACACACACTCACACAGACACAGACAAACACACACAGACACACACACACACACACACACACAGACACAGACACACACACACACACACAGACACACACACACACACACACACACACACACACACATACTCACACACACACACACACACACTCACACACACTGACACACACAGACACACACACACTCACATAGACACACACACACATGCGTGCAAAAAGACAAAAAATGTAACTTTTTTTTACTGCCTTTAGAAATGAGTTCAAACACTTTCATTAAGTTTAAGAAAAAGGGAATTTATAAGATGACAGATAAAGTTTTAAAAAGTTTAAATTAAAGTATATTTGAAACGTTACAGACGAGTTAAATTACCTTCAGCTGGAGCTCCACACGGAGAGAAGAAGCTGAGACACACACTCTGGAAAGTGAAAGTAAACTTTAAACAGGAAACAAGAGGAACCACCCAGAGAGGAGACACATTACCACATCTAGGAAATAATAAAGGGAACTTCTGACAGTTAACATGTAATAACACATGGAATAGAGTTGTTTTTAAATCTAAAGTATGTTTGGATTATAACAGAGGATGGCGTGTTGAGACAACACACAGAATTTAAGTGTTTATTGATTAAGTATTACAAAATGAATACATAAAATCAGCGGTGTAGTCTACGTGATCTGCAGGTATATCCAGTATACCCACTTAGAAAGCTGCAGGATTTCCATAAACCCACTTAAAAATACCAAATGACACACAACAACATTCTTTCCATTATAATTTTGATATATTTTGAATTGTCATCTGTGTTTTCCTTCGGCTGAATACAGGTATTTCCACTGTAAATTGGTGCATTAAAGTGTATCAAAATGCAGGAAATTAAATCTCTGACGCTCAAACTTTCCTTGGGGGAGCGGACCCAGACGCCCCACTTTGATATGTCCATTCTGATCCATACATTTATGTAGAATAAAATACATTAGACTACACCACTGCATGACATGTAATAAAATGTAATTTAAAAAGTGAGGTGAGTGTGTAAGATAAAAACATAGAAATGAAACTAATAAAAAACTTGACTATATTTAGGCGCTGACCCTGAGCTGCGGGGGTGCAGGGGAATGGCGGTTCGATGCCGACGCTGGGAAGTTCAGTCAGCGCAGCGTCTCAGGTATAGACAGTTAAAGGAATTAACCCCCAGACCCTGTGTCTCTGGTCTGAGACCAGGGAAGGATATCAGAAGTCTCTTTCCCGGTGCTGGCTGAGCGTTACTGAGCAGCCTCCAACTGAGCTTGAAGACGTAGATGTGACGTGAGCAACCTGTCTGAAAGTGTGAAGTCTTCTGGTAGCTGTGCCGAGAGAAATCTCAATCATTCCCAATCTTACAGAGACGGAGAGCGTAGGTATATGTAAGGAGATAACATAGGCACAGGCTAATTACTGATCACTAACATGCTAGTTAACATTAGGAATTACTGATCATTAACATGCTAGTTAACATTAGGAATTATTGATCACTAACATGCTAGTTAACATTAGTAATTACTGATCACTAACATGCTAGTTAACATTAGTAATTACTGATCACTAACATGCTAGTTAACATTAGTAATTAAACCTAAACAGCTAATGGAAGTCCAAACTGCCTGTGAGCTTCTCCTGTACTATACGGTAGTTCCTCTACTGTGTGACAGTAAGTCTCGATTGTTATAAAAGCGTCTGCTACGGAGCCATAACGTGAGCTACAAGGTAATGGAGCCTTTTATACATTGTCGTGTTTCTTTAGAAATAAACAACGGACAAATAGAGTCTTTAAACTCTTCAGATGTAAAGTTATTCACTGTCAAAGTGACGTCAGAATGAATACCATAGGAGGTATGCTCACACAGTGCCCTGAATACAGAAAGGCAACAGTTCAAATATACGTGATTTCTAACATGTAAACAACACATAGAGTGTGTGTGATTTTGAGCCATGTGTCCTTCCTCAAGAAAAGGATGTTTACATTGTAGATAGGCTACGTATGCCACTCATTGGTGGACTAGCCACCATGACACTCCAGCTGGTCGCCAGACTGAATGACCTCCGCCTGGATACCAAAGAGACCGTAAAAAGAGAATTCCCAGTGCTTTTCTCAGGACTAGGGGAAATGGAGGGGGAGTACACCATTGTCCTGAAGCCAGGGGCAAAGCCTTTTCCTCTCTCTACACCCCGATGTATATCTCTCCCACTCATGCCACGAGTAAAAGAAGAGTTGAGTCGTATGGAGCAGCAGGAGGTCGTTTCAAAGGTGGAGGAGCCCACAGCATGGTGTGCACCCATGGTGGTGGTGCCCCAGCTCAACGGTAAAGTCAGAATCTGCACAGACCTCATAGAGCTGAACTAGTCAGTGATGAGGGAGAAGCATCCTCTGCCTTCAGTCCAACACACATCAGGACAGCTCAATGGAGCCAAAGTTTTTTCTAAACTTGACGCCAACGCTGGATTCTGGCAGATCCCGTTATCCAAAGAGTCCTCTCTCCTCACCACCTTTATAACCCCATTTGGGCAGTACTGCTATAACCGTCTTTGTTTTGGCATTACCTGGTCATGGTAGACCAAACTCACTCTCACAACATCTGAAGCTCCTCTTGCGAATGGACACAGTCCAGCCGACCTTCTCATGGGCAGAAAATTAGAACACCAGTTCCTGTAATTCCATCTCAGCTCAGTCCCAGATGGACAGACATGAAAAATCTAAAAAGAACTGAACAAAGATACAGACAAAAGCAGAAACAAAACTACGACCATTGACACAGAGCATGCAACATGCCACTCCTGCAACAAGGTGCCCATGTTTGGGTCAAGGATATGACTTGAGAGCGGCACAGTGGTGTCTAATGCAGGTACACCAAGGTCCTACATCATCGACACACCAAGGGAGACCCTGAGAAGAAACCGGTACCACCTCTCATCCACCCCTAATGCACCAGCAACAACCACCGACTTACCTGAGGTAACACCTGATGATGCTGATCCTATGGCAGAGAGTACACCTGTCAAACCGGAAATCCTGTGTGACCCCGTTCAGCAGGCTTCACTGCAAGAAAGCCGTGTCCCTACCAGAGTGAGAGTACCTCCAGCATATTTGAAAGACTTTGTTCGCTCATAGATATTGACATTGTAAATAAAAAAATAAAAAATGAAGGAAAGGCAATATGTGAATTGAAAAGTGTTGAATGTTGTTGAAAGACGTCAACTTTGAAAATATTCCATTGCTCAAATGGTCTTAACAAAATGAGTTCAGGATTGTTGGCAGTGATAGTTGATCACTGTGATAGTTTTAAATTTTTTTCAGTGAGGCTGTTACTGACAGTATGTTAAGACTGTTAAAGGACTACTTTAAGAAATAAGAGATTAATAGGAAGCCACATGTCTTAGTTTAAAACCTGGTTAGGATTGTTAGGTAAACTCCCAAAGGAAGTGAACAACCTTTTGTTACAGGTTACAAAACATTAGTATGGGTTTTATTGTTTTTCATACATCCCCATTGACAGCATCTTTTAGTCAGAAAGTGTGTCTGCCAGTTAATTGTTAATATATTGTAAGGCCGACTGAACAAAGCTCGGTGCACGGAGAGAGAGAGAGAGAGAGAGAGAGGGAGAGAGGGAGAGAGGGAGAGAGAGAGGGAGAGAGAGAGAGAGAGAGAGAGGGAGAGAGAGGGAGAGAGAGAGAGAGAGAGAGAGAGAGAGAGAGAGGAGAGAGAGGAGAGAGGAGGAGAGAGAGAGAGAGAGAGAGAGAGAGAGAGAGAGAGAGAGAGAGAGAGAGAGAGAGAGAGAGGTGCGCTCATGAAAGTTAAAACATTTACAGATCGACAACCCCGTAAACACAATCCCTGATGGGTATTTTTATTAAGATTTAGATTTTCAGCAGAGGTAATTACTTATAGGCTATTTTTCGGCTTCTTGAGCCGTATGTGTTGCCAATGCCACGCATTGTTTTGAATTGTGTTTTTATACTTTTTGATTTGCTCTCACGATTGCTGACCACTGCCAGGACTGCAACTGATCATACACTAGGCAAAAGCAACAGCAGTTTATGGAAAGCACAAGCGTAATTATGGTCAGATATTGTGCCTGACTGATATAGGAAGTGATATTAATAAGAGTTGTGATTTACGCATCTACAGCGTCGGCTATTTTTTTGCCAGCTTTCCTTCCTGTTTTAGGAAGCAGCGACTGTATTGCTTTTTGCCTGTAAAACTGTGTCTGTGTTCTTCATATTTATGTAGAATTATAGTTTGCTCTTCTTATGTAAAATATGCGGCTCTGGTAGATGTTTGCGATTGGTCTCGTTGGTCTAACACCACGCTGCTGGATTGGGAAACCCTGATGGTTGACTGAACTAGTTGTTAACCACCGTCGTGATACAGGTTATACAGGACCACGGTTGTTAGGTTAGGTGAAGCCCGGTAACTGAAATAAAATCAGGACATGATGATCTGGATTCATAGTGCCGGCCTCTGGTGTCTAAACGAGGTGAATGTTAAACATTTAGTTCTGCGCTGTGTTGGAGCAGTTTGGGAACAGTGTTTTCTGTTGGAGACGGTAAGTCCCTTTGGGGCGGAATTTGACATGCACAAAAAAGATATGCTAAAAAGCATAATTACCGAGGTAACTTCAGGTTCAACCCAGGGTTTTGTGTACCACGACGATGGATCACTTGTTACCGGGTTAAATCGCCATGGTAACTCATGCTGAACACCTAACCTGGTCGGGAGCATTATGGTTATGTTGGAGATTAGAGATCAACCGGTGTTAAAGCTCCGCCTACAGACCAATCAATACTCGGGTGATAACGGCGTCACCGTTCTTAGAAGATCAGAGAGAGAGAGAGAGAAAGAGAGAGAGAGGGAAAGAGAGAGAGAGGGAGAGAGAGAGAGAGAGAGGTGCGCTCATAAAAGTCAAAACATTTAGAGACCGACAACCCCGCTAACATTCCCTGATGGATATTTTTATGAAAGATATAGATTTGCAGCGGAGTTTATTACATATAGGCTATTTGTCGGCTTATTGAGCCGTGTGTTGCCAATAAGCACAGCGGTTTGAATTATGTTTTTATTTATTTTATTTGCTCTCACGATGACGTCCCACTGCCAGGGTAGCAACTGAAATAATAGGTTAAAGCAACGACAGTTTATGGAAAGCACAGGTGTAATTATGGTCAGATCTTGGTCCTGACTGATGGAGAAGTGATATTGATAAGAGTTGTGATTACACATAACAGTGTCGGCTATTTTTTTTGCCAGCTTTCCTTCCTGAGTTTTGCCTGTAAAACTGTGTCTGTGTTCTTCATATTTATGTAGAATTATAGTTTGCTCTTCTGATGTAAAATATGCGGCTCTGGTGGATGTTTGTGATTGGTCTCACTGGGCAAACCCCGCCTCTTTTATGTGAACGAATGTGTCGCTGGATTGGGAAACCCTGGGTTGACTGAACTAGTTGTTCAAAAAAACGCCAAAAAGCATATGAGCACTTTAAAGGCTCCTCAGAGCGCTCCATGGTGTCTCATCATCCATCCTCTGGGGGAGAGAGTTTGCAGATTAAATATACTTCTCTACTTTGAAGTGTTTCATCAATGTTACAACTCATACCTCTGACACTGATACACAGAGATACACTTTGCCATCTTTAAATCAAGTTTAACTACATTATGATTCCACTTTCACTAACTGATGGTTCACATCTTCAGTTCAGTGTTCAGAGCAGACAGATGCTGCATCATTATTTTGGGGGAAACAGAGGAAATGGTGACATCTGCTGGCAGAAAGCAGAACATGAAGTGTGGAGATAACGGCTGCTTCAACGCTGATCTCTGAGAGGAAAAAGCTCCACAGGTTGACTTCATGTGTCTGTTCAGCACGGTCACATCAAAATGTAATCAACTAAAAAACCATAAGCGCATTAAAACCATAAAAGTCAGGATCATTTTCATGTTTACTTTAAATGCTTTATAGACATGATAAATGGATATAAACTCTTTTCTTTTGCTTTTAACATCATTTACAAAAAGAAATATTAAAGTGCTGATGTTGCACCAACAGCTTGACATAATCTGTTTTGAGTCAGTTGAAAAAGTTCAGTGAAGCTTTATTAGTTTATATGATAGGGACCATGCATATTTATGAACATTGTTGTATAAAAAACACCATGTAAATAAGGCAGAATTCGTAAAAGTAACTACTTTTCATCTGCAGTCCCTAGGCAGGTTACATAGGACTAACATAGAGAGAGCCAGCAGTAGGGTTGAACGATATTGACAAAATGTGATATTACCATATTGATATCAATTTCAATATTTTTAAACCTATATAAAATTGCAAAAGTTACGGGAAAACGCATCGTTACAATATTCATAGATTCATAACAATATTTGATTGATTTCTGAGGAGGAAAAAGCTCCACAGGTCGACTTCATGCGTCTTTTCAGCACAATCACATCAAACAGATTTTCACACAGTAACTTAGATATGGGTATGTGTATATGTAAGAGTGTATTATACATATAGTATGTAATGATTTGTTGTCTAAAATATTTCTTGATAAAAGTCAGGATTATTTTCATGTGTACTTTAAATGATTTATAGACATGATAAATATAAACTCTTTTATTTTGCTTCAAACATCATTTAAAGAAAGAAATATTAAAGTGATAATGTTGCACCATATATATATATACATATATATATATATATATATACATACACATATATATATATATATACATATATATATATATATACATTACACACACACATATATATATATATACATATATATATATATATGTATATATATACATATATATATATGTATATATATATACATATATATATATATACATATATATATATATATATATATATATATATATATATATATATATATATATATATATATATATATATATATATATATATCATCAGGACTCAGCCGATCCTCCAACATCCTCCTTCTGATCACTCTGACAGAGACAACCCCCATCTGATGAGAGAAGAAGACAACAGAAGAGATAAATAGGGCTGTGACTGGATGTAGTTTTCATACCGTGGTGAAGAAGCAACGTATCACAACTGTATGGTGGTTAACAGGATTAAGCTATGAGCTAGCTGCTAGGCTAATGTATACAGTGTAAAGTGTAATGTTAAAGCTCCACCTCAGCTGAGAATGGAGAAATCTTCCCTTCTGTGTATATTCAATTAAACATTACCTGTAGATATCATAAGTACTGAAGCCTACAAATAATTTATAATAATCAAACACATATATTTAATGGGCTATCCAGCCTCTAGTGTGAAGCTGAAGTGACAAGCTTGAACATTGGATAGAAGACAGTAAATATTAACTAACCAAAGATTATTGTGTTCATTGTCATATTACAAGCCATATGTACCCCCAGTGTTTCCCAGACATTGATATATTTGTGGCTGCCCGCCACATACTGCTGGTTATTCTATTTTGTTTAAGAATGCTTGATTCTGATTGGCTGGGAGGAGGGGATTAACCCGGCAGGTTGCCCGCTGACTGAGCACAGCGTCATCAAATAAGGAGATCAATACGCCGCTTGCATTTATTTTTTTTCTATCACAGAAATTTCAAACATGAGATCCATTGTAAAAATAAACCTTGTTTAAAAAAGTTTCTAAACGTGTCTGAAATCTATCGGAGGGTCAGTCGATACATAGTTTTGCAAGCGAGATACAATGTAGCAACTACGTTATTAAACGTTAGTGATCAGATGCAGCCTTGTGTGGTTGCTATAGAAACTATTAACCTTAGCTACAGTTGAGCTAACATTATTCGCCATAGCTAGCTAGCTAGTTCTAAACATTACAGTGTTTTTAAAATGGACAAATTCATTGTCAATTTTAATATATTTGGAGTAGGGAAGAAATTTGAGGACTGGTTAAAGTTTGGAGTCGGGTGTTGTCCGCACCCCAGCAGGCCTCCGCTGCAAGCATCTCCCCCCCCCCCCTCAAGCTGTCAATCGTCTCAGCCTACCTCGTCCCATTCATCTTTCCCTATGGCCTTCTCTATGTCTCATTTTACCATCAATGGGAATGTCTTGTTTGTTACACATAAATGAATCAATAATTTTGTTATACATTTACTGCAATTAAAAATTATTTGGAATAAGGAATGCATGTTTGATGTGTGGTTGCCATAGAAAATGAGCTGAGCTAACGTTATTCACCGTAGTTCTATTTATCTATTCTATTTTTTGAGGGGAGATGAACTCAAATAATTATTAAAGTATTTGAATTGTTTTATTTTGTTGCCATTCAAGAAGTAGAATAAACGGGATAGTCCCCTCAAGGCAGGGTAATAAACAGTTTGATATGCCCGACTTGTGGACGAAAGCCATCCGCAAGCCGGGCATTATCCCTTACATAGTCTCTCTCTCTCTCTCTCTCTCTCTCTCGATATCTCTCTCTCTCCTTCTCCCTCTCTCTCCTCTCCTCTCTCTTTCCCTCCATCTGGAGTTTAATGGTTAGTATGCTGCTTTTAAAAAGCAGCTGAAGACACACTTGTTTAAATTTGCTTTTGACTCATGTTTGGTTTTTAGGTTTTAATCTTTTAAATGATTTTCATTGGTCTTTCATTTTTTTTACTTGCTTATTTCTGTTGGATCCTACTTTATTTTTTATCATTTGAAGCACTTTGTGACTTTGTCTGTAAAAGGTACTATATCAAATAAACTTATATTACCGTTATTATTATTACACTACTGTAGGCTGTAACGGTTTGACCTTGCCGGGGTGCCAGTCTGACAATTTTATATTTTATTTTACAGAAGAGGTCAAATATACACAGGACTATTTTCATTGAGCTCCTACTAACAACCAAAGTAACTCGTAAGATTTTAGCAGACACCATAAACTCACAGACACAAGTATTTTCAGTTCAATACAGTGTATCATACAATCCAGCCCAAATAAACCCCACAATTTAATTTTCAATAGATCCTTTTCTCTATAGATCACACCCGTTCTCTTAGAGATCACTAGCAGAACCCGCAAACAAAGAAAACAGTCAAGTTCCCCCACGAGACATTATCACCAACATAGTGAAGCCTCTTGCGTTTAGTAGACAATCTTTGATTGTTTCTGTAGTGGAGTTACCGACTACGGCCACTACTCCAACGTCACTCCGGAGACTCCAGAGCTGTGAGCGTGGGGTTGGGGTTTTCCGGTACAGTCTCCGAGGAAGAAAGGAAGACGAATAATTCGTTTAGAACGAGGCTAAAGAAAACGGGACATTTTGCTCGATACCAAAGGCTGGCAAGCTACAGAGTCACTCACTGGACTGACCCAGCTTCTTCCTCCTCCATGGGTAAGTCTCAGTGCCTGTCCCCAGCTGGAAACATCACGTTAATTAGTATTTAGAGATGATGCAGACATCCAATGTGATGAGGGAAACTTGCTGCATGATGCTGGAGAGAGGCAGGATTAGTCACGCTATTCTTTGTTTTACGGTTATATACCTTTAGTATTTTTTCCCAGAAATTCCAAAAATTACTAGAGACAAAATACTATATTGAAGCAAACTGCTGATTTTCATTCCTTCTTGTTTACCTTACGTAAAAATTGGTATATTATAAAATCTATATCTTTTCTTTAAAGAAACTATCGAGTAGTGTGAAGTCACTCAAATTGTTCAAACTGTAAAGATGAGAAAGTTTGTAATTTCTGTATTGGTGTTTGACGCTAGTGTTTTTACTCTGTGTGTTCTGAGTGACAGTGTTTGTTATCTCAGTGTGTGTGTGTTTTATCTCAGTGAGGATTGTGCACAGTGTTTGGCTGCTCTGAGCATGTTCTGAGACGTGTGTTAAGAGTTGTGTTGCTGTGAATGAGTTGTGCAGGTGATGTGAACTGTTTAGTTCAGGTGACTGTTGGTAGTGCAGACTGTAGTTTGAGTTTTGCACACGTGACTCCAGTTGTGCCCACTGTCGTTTAGTAATCAAACAAATACTGTAACGTGTTGGAGTGAAGCTCACAGACCTGCAGAGACTTTGCGCATCAAGTCTGTTGACTCTGCAGATTTCACTTAAGTACACAGTGGAAATAAACTGCTGAGAGTCCTGAACACATCATTACTGCAGAAACTTCCACTGCTCACTATAAAGATGATTTACTGATGTTGGGTTCAGAGAACAGTCAGTCTGATTGGCTGTCCTCTCTCTCATCTCACAGCTTCACTGACAAGTTTGGAGGTTTACAGAAAATGCTGGATCTTAGCTTTGATACTAACTGGGTTTAGTTTGATACTGCTGAAACCAGCATGGACTGATTCCAACCCTCTACTTACTTCAGAGTCTCCAGTCTCCAGTCTGGACTCTCCTTCAGATCACACAGCTGCTTCACGTCTGAATCCTTCAGGAAGTTGAGGCACAGGTCCAGCTCTCTCAAATGGGAGGGGTTGGACTTCAGAGCTGAGACCAGAGCAGCACAGCTGATCTCTGACAAACGGCACCTCCTCAATCTGAAGAAAGATCAGATGTGTTGATGCTTCAAATGTGTTTAAAACATTTGAGATGACATTCTAAAAACTTAATTTGAACCAGTTTTAATGTCATCAGTTCTGAAGGGGATTTCACCTGATAAATATCAGCCTTATGTCTGCACCAATCACAATCATCTGAGGAGGTGCCTCTGCTAAATAGTCTCAGGGAGGAACTTGTTTTGGTGGAACGTGTACGTTCAAAAGTAGTTTTAGTCGTGCAACAGAATACTCAGATTGGACAGATAGTCTAGCTAGCTGTCTGGATTTACCCTGCAGAGATCTGAGGAGCAGTTAACCATAGTCCTCACAAATCAGCCGGAGGTTAGAACGCCAAGACAAAGAAAGAGGAAGGGGATGGACATCCGGTCAAAAAAAAGGACATAAGGCGGAATTTTCCGGCAGCAATCCCTGGAAGTGGAAGGTCAAGGATATAGACTAGCTATATATACCAGACTAGTCAGAGACCAATACACCTTTTATTATTTTAGTTGATTTATTAGGACCCAAGCACCGACAGCGTCGGTAGGCGAAGGTTGATTATTTCCACAAACAAACTGTTGTACACTTTTCCTGAAAGGTGTGGAGTGGAAATTAATGTTAATAAGAGAGAGTGAGAGAGGGAGAGAGGGAGAGAGGGAGAGAGTGAGAGAGAGGGAGAGATAGACAGAGACAGAGTGAGAGAGGGAGAAAGAGGGAGAGAGAAAGAGAGAGGGAGAGAAAGATATGTACGCATCATATTCTAACATTGTAGATTAGTGGTAGTAATTGACCTTCATGGTAAATTTCCTGAGTACATTAGGCTGTCTTCTGCTCACTTTTAAGGCAAAGAGTAAAACTGTTCATTTGTGCAAATAATTAGTAGCCTAACTCCTTGAATGGTATGATTATGTTGGTTTCATTTCAGAGCAGTGGTCAGTAAATATATTTTTAGGCTGCTTACGCATCAGTCGGTCTGCAATCGTCTGCCACGCTTTCTCTCGCTGTTTCATTACGGCCTTTTTTTACAAATAATGTCTTTCACGTTAACATACTTCCATAAGAAGCTGCTGCTCACTCTGGGCCTAATTTACTAACACTAGCGCAGTTTGCGCTGCGTCTGTTTATGCGAGTTTGGTAATAGTGCACGCTATGCTTCCACATTTTGCGTAGTATTTATCAACCCTGACACCCATCAGGAAATCAGCATCTTTCTCCGCCCACTATACCGTAAATTGCGCTGTAGCAAAGCGGTACTGTTGCTATGATACGGCTGAGTGCAGACTGAGATATTCCCACTGCTGATGCTAGGACTGTTTGAAATGATCCTGATGCCAATATTTGTAATGTAGCGAGGAGTTTAACAACTGCTGGAATGGGATGTGTACGCTGAGTGAGAGATTCAATTTCATCTTTGATTTCTTCCAGTAACTCTAATATTGCATGGCTGCTTGATCTGTAACGCTAAATGATGTTGTGTTCACTGACAAAGTGTGATTCTTGTGTTAACAATATTTTCAGCCTCGCCCATGTCTACACTCAAATTACTGTTGCCATTTCACCAGCGGCATAAAGGTCTACGAGGAAACTCGACTGCGGCTGGTTTAGACTGGCTTTTAAGAGGCGGAGAATTTCCCCCGCAGAATAGAGGCGCGCTCTTACTGACAGTCTTTGTAAATACCACGGAATATATAATTAGGTGCACTTTGCGCTTATCCTCCCACCTTTTTGGGTGGAACTCCCACTTTCCCCACGACCCTCCCACGAACGCATATTGAAAGCGCAACTTGTCTCTTCTCACTCATGTGGCAACAATCTGTGATTTTACCCAAGTGCGCCCTGTTTGTAAATAGCCCGCATCGGTTACGTCCGTCTTTGCGACCAATTACGCCTGGAAACAGACGCAAACGGCTTGATAAAGCTAGCCCTCTGTGTAAAGGATGAATAACGCTGTTTGGAATTGGAAAGGGTACAGATTCAATTATTGGTAATTTATCAAAGATGTTTTATCAATATTAATAAAGTTATGAATATGTGTATTAATAACTTTACCAAATTGACAAACAGTCAAAACAGGGCACCACCCTGGAATCAGGGACCAATAACTGAACTGTGAAAACAGTCTCATAGGTGCTGTTACCTTTAAAATACAGATCTTAATTAATTTGATTAATTTATCTCATATTCATAAAGTGAACTGGAAGGGTGAAACTAGAGCACTGACCTGTTCAACCAGCTGTTACTACAACATATACACAAATAATCACAAACAATAGTTCTTCAATCAATAAACCTTTACTTGTTACAACTACAACAAAGGCAAAAGCATGCAAACATATGGTGTGTGTGTGTGTGTGTGTGAGAATGTGAGAGAAAGAGGGGGAGGTGATGAGACCATGTGGTTAGCTAAGTCAAGTGAGATCAAGATGAAGGATAAAACACCGCCAGATGTGAGGCTCTTTGTAGTTTTTAGCGCAAGGCGCAAAATGGCTACTCGAGGAGATGAACCAACAGGCTATATTTAACCCCAAGATGGAGGGTAGTGAAACTGGGTTGCAGCACCACGTGTTGTATACCACTGTACTAGTCAAGTAAAGATAGAAACATGGACCTTTAGTTAGTTCTATGTGAAGTGCAGTTTTTATATTAATGCTATCATGTTTTACTTTCTTTCTAAATACATTTAATGAAATGATTTATTACATGAAACAAATGTACTTTTGTGACTTTAATTTCATCCCTCTGACTCTTAAAATGTAAACTGTGTAATTTAGGTTAGAATTAAAGAAAATTGACTAATTGAAAAACATGAATAAGACTTTATATAATAAAAAATAAAGTAAGTAAAGACACAGACTGAGGCTATCTTCATCACCACTGTCATCTTCATCACCACCCAGCTGACTGACTGAGAGCTCTCTTCATCCTCTGTCATCTTTAGAACTGATCAGATGTGCACTGAGCAAAGAGAGATGCAGCTTCTCTTCATCTGAAATGTAATCTATTACCTCCCCGTATAAACATGTCTGTAGTGCATCATTTAGGATCCTGTTTACTGTCAGAACACAAAGTGACATCATTTCCTGACAGGAAGCATCAGACACATGTTGAGGTATCACCTGTTGTTGGTGACAGATCAGACTAAAGAGACTTCAAACATCTGCATTTGGAAACAGGCTTCACTCTCTGTGCTCCTTTAACGTGTGTGTGTGTGTGTGTGTGTGTGTGTGTGTGTGTGTGTGTGTGTGTTTGTGTGACAGAGAGTACAAGTGTCCACTCCAGTCTCCACTTTGTAACAGCCTTCACTTTACCCACAGTAGAAACAACAGAAGAAGACACTGGGTCTTAAGAAGCTTGGTGTTCTTCACACTTTACCAACAGGTTGGACAAAGTAGATTTTGTAACTTAATCAATAGTTCTTTTATTACACCAATCCTTAATGTGACATATACAATGTATTATTTTAATGAGAATTTGTATTTTTCTTATTTGTTCTATTTTTCATTTGTGCTGTTGAGCAAACCAAACCAAACTTTCTCCTCTATCATTTAAAACATCTGTAACTGTAGTAAACATGTCCCTTGTCTTTTATTTGATTACTTTTCCTTCTCTCTCTTTCTTCATTCTTTATTTACTCTACTCATTTAATTCTTCCTTTCATCGTTTTTATAGACTGTTTTTATGTTTTTTTTACTCAATATTTCGTTGAACTTTTTTAAGGAACCCAACATGTTGAGGGTTTTCTGGGTTTCTTTTGCATGACATTTTTAATATTCTGTTTTTTTCATGTGCTAAATAAATCAAATGAAAAATAAATAGATGTTTATTTTGAAAAGATTGTTTTTTATTCAATTATTTTTTATAAATTGTAAGTATTTATATTTACATCTTATTAGAATGCTTAAGTTGAGAAAACACATTTCAAAATTTTTTGGTGCAGTGTCATGCTGTGGACATTTCTGTTGCCCGTTTTTGCTTAGTTCTGTATGTTTTCTGCTATGTATATTGTTTTCGTGGACCGTGTACAGGTCGGTGTGTTATTCTGTTCCTGTTGTGTATATTTCTGTTTCCTGTTTTATTTTGATATTCTGGTTTTCTGTCTTGTTCTGTCTAGTTTTACTTCCTGTGTTTTCCCGCCTTTTTTCGTAGTAATCATTTAAATGAAGTCTGGTGGGTTTGGTGATGGTGATTTTGCCCTTAAATTAATAAATATAAAAACATATTCAAATGTTGGCTGAGTGAGTTTGCTACGGGATTTCGTATAGGCTATTTGTCGGCTTCTAGAGCCGTGTGTTGCCTATGCGCACATTGGTTTGAATTATGTTTTTATATTTTTTATTTGCTCTAACGTTCGCTTTCAACTGTTAGGGTTGCAACTGAAATAATAAGCTAAAGCAACGACAGTTTATGGAAAGCACAAGTGTAATTATCGTCAGATCTTGTGCCTGACTGATGGGGAAGTGATATTAATAAACCTTGTAATTTACACATTTACAGCGTCGGCTATTTTTTGCCAGCTTTCCTTCCTGCTTTAGGAAGCAGCAACTGTATTGCGTTTTGTCTGTAAAACCGTATCTGTGTTCTTCATATTTATGTAGAATTATAGTTTGCTCTTCGTATTTAAAATATGCGGCTCTGGTAAATGTTTGCGATTGGTTGTGCTGTGCAAACACCGCCTCTTTCATGTGAATGCGCGCGTTGCTGGATTGGGAAACCCTGGGTTGATTGAACTAGTTGATAACCACCATCGTGACACAGGTTATGTGGGACCGCGGTTGTTAGGGTTAGTGAACCCGGGTAACTGAAAGAAATCCAGGCCATGTTGATCTTGCTTCGTAGTACAGGCCCCTGGAGACAAACTGTTCAGACTGATGAAGTATCTGGAGTTATTCCTCTCCATACATCACCACAGCATTGTTATTAAAGACACCACACTGACAACAAACTGAAAACAAACAAAGAGTTGTTGTGATTTGTACTCAGACAAACACAGAAAACAAGTGAACTGATAGAAATTTTAAACTTCTGTTATGGATTTAATTTGAATAGATTTACACTGCAAAAGAACAAAATAGATGAACTGACCTCAGAGTCTCCAGTCTACAGTTTGGACTCTCCAATGCAGCACACAGCTGCTTCACTCCTGAATCCTTCAGGTCGCAGTTGCCAGTCAGGTCCAGCTCTCTCAGATGGGAGGGGTTGGACTTCAGAGCTGAGACCAGAGAAGCACAGCTGATTTCTGACAAATTGCAGCTCCTCAATCTGAATAAAGAACAAATCAAGTAGATAAAAATCCATTCATAATCAAATTAGGGTGTTGATGTTTTAAATTAATTTCAATTTTATTTATAGTATCAAATCATAACAAGAGTTATCTTTAGACACTTTACAGATAGAGTAGGTCTAGACCACACTCTATAATTTACAAAGACCCAACATTTCCAGTAACTCCCCCAATAGCAAGTATTTAGTGTGACAGTGGTGAGGAAAAACTTCCTTTTAGGAAGAAACCTGGGACAGACCCAGGCTCTTGGTAGGCGATGTCTGACGGTGCCGGTTTGGGGTGTGATGAACAGTATCAATATTAGTCACAATATAGATAATGGAACTATGACTAAAAATAGTAGTTGTAGTAGTTCATGTTGTAGTAGGGCACTGCAGGACATAGCAGGGTGTAGCAGGACGTAGGCGAAGCAGGGCGAAGCAGGGCATAAGAGGGCGCGGAGCAGGACCACGACGACTGCTGCAACAATGATTTAGGTGCCACCCTAATCCAATGTGTAGCTGAACATTACTTCTCCTACTACTTTTAATCAATGAGCGTTTCCCTAAAATGAGTAGAGAGACTTTGTCATTGTGTTGTTATAGATCATCATAATATCAGCCATCTTATTCTGTCACGTTTCCTCTTTTTTCTGGCCCTATCATTACCATTGTCTATCTGTTAACCAGATTCATCTGAATTAATTATGATTTTGTGGGTTTTGATTTGCATTTCTTCTCGATGTCTCTGTGCTGCATAACAATTCTCCGCCTGAACTGCATGTATTTTTATAATAAAAAAATTTGAAGTTAGCCAGAAATCATTGTTGAGGGGGAAAGGATCCAGACTGTGTCACATTTTAAATATTTGGTAATAATTGCAGCAAAACTTTTTATGCACTCATTGATTTTTTTCACTCCTATCATACTGTATCACAAGCTGGTCACAAGCTGTAAAAAACACTTGCCCCACTGCAAACACTTTATAAACACTCAAGGCATTGGACAAAAAGCCATCAAGTTATCATCAATGTAACATAATCCAAAGACATGATCTCATGACCTTTGACAGTTTTGTGTTTCTTGGTGATGTTAGTCTAGTCTATAAAGTAATCAATGATTTGGCCGCTCCACCATTAAATGAGTTTGTTTCACTGCGTTCAGGCACTGGGAGGAGAACTAGGACGACCAACAGAGGTGACCGTGCAGTACAGCACAGATCTACTGAGTCGGGCAGATCAGTCTTCTCTGTTAGAGACACAGAGGGCTAGATTTATCAAGCCGTTTGCGCCTGTTTCCAGGCGCTAATTGGTCGCAAAGACGGACGTAACCGATGCGGGCTATTTACAAACAGGGCGCACTTGGGTAAAATCGCAGATTGTCTGCCACATGAGCGAGAAGAGACAAGTTGCGCTTTCAATATGCGTTCGTGGGAGCGTCGTGGAAGAAAAGAAAGTTCCACCCAAAAGGTGGGAGAGAAGCGCAAGTGCCCCTAATTATATATTCCGTGGTATTTACAAAGACTGTCAGTAAGAGCGCCTCTATTTCCGGGGGAAATTCTCCGCCTCTTTAAACCAGCCGCTAATCGAAGTTTCCTCGTAGACCTTTGTGCCGCTGGTGAAATGGCAACAGTAATTTGAGCAAGACGAAGACATAGGCGAGGCTGAAAATATTTTTAACAGAAGAATCACACTTTGTCAGTGAACACAACATCATTTAGCGTTACAGATCAAGCAGCCATGCAATATTAGAGTTGCTGGAAGAAATCAAAGATGAAATTGAATCTCCCACTCAGCGTTCACATCCCATTCCACCAGTTGTTAAACTCCTCGCTACATCACAAATATTGGCATCAGGATCATTTCAAACAGTCATAGCATCAGCAGTGGGAATATCGCAGTCTGCACTCAGCCATATCATAGCACCAGTACCGCTTTGCTACAGCGCAATTTACGGTATAGTGGGCGGAGAAAGACGCTGATTGCCTGATGGGTGTCAGGGTTGATAAATACTACGCAAAATGTGGAAGCATAGTGTGCGCTATTACCGAACTCGCATAAACGGACGCAGCGCAAACTGCGCTAGTGTTAGTAAATCTAGCCCAGAGTATTATAACTCAGTACCAAGAGAGATCAGAGAATGGAACAACTTTGCTGGTTTTATATGAAAGATGAAATCATGGCTGAAAACAACCCAATCAAGCTCCCATCCCAAGGGATCAGTCCCTTCTGGTGGTCGCAAGTTGGTGATAACTACAACTCAAGACAATGGGCAAGTGAGCACAACGCAGACATTATAAATGCCTAATATGAAGTTTCGGGTTGGGTCATATAATGCACGTGGCCTGCGTCTCGGGCACAGTGCAGGGGATAAGTCATGTAGCTTTGTGGTTGATAAGCTTCTTGATAATTGTGATGTTGTGTATATTCAAGATACTTTTTTAGCTAAACAGGATCTGGAGGGTCTAAATACACTACATAATGGATATTATGGGGCTGGGCAATCTGCCACTGATCTAAGTACTAAAATTGTCAAAGGTAGGATATCTGGGGCGTGACTATCCTCTGTAATAAGAACTATGATTCACTAAAATCAGCGGTAAGATTGGGTGTGGATTGGGCTGTTGGTATCGAGTTTAATTGTCATGACACAAAGTTTATTATCTTGAATATATACACTCCGTATGACTGTTATCAAAATGAAGCTGAATACTTAAATAGATTAGCATTTGTTGGCTCTTTTATACAGGATAATGCCTCCACCTGTCTATTTGTTATAGGAGACATGAACGCTGATATTTCTGATGCAAACTCTCTGTTTGCTAATCACTTAATGCATTTTTGCACTGACACTGGTTTAATACTGTCAAGCAAGGTCCTTTTGCCTAATAATAGTTATACTTATATCAGTGAGGCATGGCATACCACCTCGTGGTTAGATCATTGTGTTTGTACAACTGATGCACACGCTTCTTTCGATGCTATGACGATTCATTATGATTTTGCCATTGCCGATCATATACCGTTTTCTCTGTCCTTAAATGTTAAAAAATTAAATTAAAAACTTACCAATGTTAACTACGGTGGCTAATAGCATTAATATAGGAAGACTAGACTGGACAAAATTAATCATGGAAGATTTCCAGAAGTATCATGTTAGGACTGATGGGTTCCTGGGAAACATTGCACTGCCCAAAGACGCCATAAGATGTGGTGATATTAATTGTAAGAATCCACAATATAGTAAAGATTTATGTGTTTTATATGACTCAATTGTGGAAACACTTAATATTGCCAGTAGGCATTTTTATAAACCTCAGCGAATGGCATATGACATCAAGCCTGGTTGGAACGAGCATGTAGCAGAACTTCATGCCAAAGCTCGGTGTGTATTTAAAGACTGGATAGAGTCCAGTAGACATACACAGGGCCCTTTATTTGAAGAGAAGAAATGGGCAAATGAAAATTTTAAATATGCATTAAGATTTATAAAAATCTTAATGAAGAGAACTCGATGAGGTCTGACTCTTTGGCATGTAAGATGCATAACAGAAGTTATAATGACTTTTGGAAAGAGGTTAGAGCCATGAACAGTATTAAAGTGTCAGTGGTTCAGATGTAACTTGCCAGATGTGGCGGCAACATTATCATGAGCTGTTTAACTGTATTGGGAGGAATACTTTGAGGTGGAAAATATTGACAATGATGAAAATGTGGTTATTAATTCAGAAGAGGTACAATCTGCAATATTGGGATTAGATGACAATAAAGTGTGTGGGACCGATAAAATAACCGCTGAACATCTAAAATATGCAAGCAAGACACTTGTTCCCCTGTTTGCTATTTGTATGACAGGTTTTTTAGTTCATGGGACTCTGCCTGAATCTATCTATCCTGTTTTATTAGTGCCCGTCATTAAAGGCAAAACTGGTAAAATAAACAGCATGGACAATTATAGACATATAGCCATTGCTACCATTGTATCCAAAGTATTGGAGAGAATTCTTCTTAACAGGTTGGAACAGTATATTCTTACGACTGACAACCAATTTGGTTTTAAACGTCAACACGGTACTTTAGATCATTATAACAGCCAGAATTCCACAACTCTTATGTGTTTTATAGATGCCTCCAAGGCATTTGATCATGTAAACCATAAAAAAATGTTTCTTAAATTGCAACATAGAAGAATACCAAAAGTAATTATAAGAATTCTAGTCTTCTGGTATTCACACCAGTCTATGCAGGTAAAATGGGGGGGGGGGGGGTTCTGTATCAGAACCATTTACTCTTGGTAACGGAATTCGTCAGGGTGGTATTTTGTCACCTTTTCTTTTTAATGTGTATATGGATGACTTGTCACAACAATTAAATAACTGTAATGCAGGATGTATGATAGGCAATACTCTCACTAATCACCTTATGTATGCAGATGATTTGGTAATCGTTTGCCCATATAGTGCTGGGTTACAACAACTGTTGAAGGTTTGCTCTCAGTACGGTGCAGATTTTGATATCAAATATAATGCAAGTAAGAGCAATATCATGATTTTTAGAAGTAAAGAAGACAGGAAATTAGTATTCCCTGATATCTTTTTATCTGGTACTGCCCATAAAGTGTGTGATGAGATTAAATACCTTGGCCATCATATTGTAAATGATTTATCGGATCATAAGGACATCAATAGACAGTGTCGCAAGATATATGCTCAGGCTAATGTGCTTGCACGTAAATTTGGCTTGTGTTCTGCAAATGTTAAGGTAGCCTTATTCAAAGCATTCTGTACACCACTTTATACTGCCCATTTGTGGCGGTCTTACAGGAAAAAGAATATGCAGAGACTGAATGTAGCGTATAATGATAGCATGAGACTGCTTCTAAAACAACCAAGATTGTGTAGTGCTAGTCAAATGTTTGTCAATGTTGGTGTGCCTACCTATTCTGCCTTAATAAGAAATCTTATTTTTCGATAAATGTGTAGAATGTCTGTCTCTGAAAACAGAATTATACAAGCTTTAGCCCACAATGATTTTAGCTCTGTCAGGTATACATCTAGACTGTGGAGACATTGGCACTCCTGTTTGTATATTACTAGTGAAAGTTATTGACCTTTTATTAATTTATTCTATGTACTGTATATTTATTGCTATGTTGTAACTATTGTTATTTTTTAAACTTGTACTATCGACCTTCCATTTTGAGTCCTGAATAAATTCATTATATATATATATATAGTACAGGCCAAAAGTTTGGACACACCTTCTCATTCAATGCTTTTCCTTTTTATTTTCATGACTATTTACATTGTAGATTCTCACTGAAGGCACCAAAACTATGAATGAACACATATGGAATTATGTACTTAACAAAAAAGTGTGAAATAACAGAAAACATGTCTTATATTTTAGATTCTTCAAAGTAGCCACCCTTTGCTTTTTTATTAATAAGGGAAAAAATTCCACTAATTAACCCTGACAAAGCACACCTGTGAAGGTAAAACCATTTCAGGTGACTACCTCATGAAGCTCATTGAGAGAACACCAAGGGTTTGCAGAGTTATCAAAAAAGCAAAGGGTGGCTACTTTGAAGAATCTAAAATATAAGACATGTTTTCAGTTATTTCACACTTTTTTGTTAAGTACATAATTCCACATGGGTTCATTCATAGTTTTGATGCCTTCAGTGAGAATCTACAATGTAAATAGTCATGAAAATAAAGAAACACATTGAATGAGAAGGTGTGTCCAAACTTTTGGCCTGTACTGTATATTATTGTCAAAGTAGTGTTTTTCTGTTGTGGTTTTTGTTGGTTGTTGTTGTAGTGGGCGAGTTTTATTACTGTGAAATTTGATTGTTGTCTTTTACTACAGTGTTAGATTTCCCTTCTGACAGAGATGTTATTCTCTGTTTCCTGCCCAGGGACTACAGATGAAAATGAGTTTATAGCTACTTCTGGTACTGCTAAGGAGCTCTGCATTGTCCCTGTCAAATAAATAAATAAAATAAATAAATGAACTGTTTCTAATGTTCAAGAGCTGTTTCACAGAATCACAAATATCACCAAAATTACTGGGGGAAAAATATATAAATCCTTTTTTTTGGGGTGTGATTAAGAACAGTCTCATGCATGATTTATGATCTAAATGTGTGTGAAGTGTGTATCTTAACTCTAATACTGATTGCTTCAGCTTTACATTGATTTATTGTGTTGATAATAACATCTGGACTTACCGAGCCTTTCTGCAGTTCCTCACAGCTGGAACCAGTCTCAGTTTTCCCTCATCTGATGTGTTGTACTTCTCCAGGTCCAACTCATCCAGAACCTCCTCTGACATCTGCAGCATGTAGGCCAGAGCTGAGCAGTGGATCTCAGAGAGTTTCATCTCTGATCTGTTCTCTGACTTCAGGAACTCTTGGATCTCCTGATGGACTGAGTGGTCGTTCATCTCCGTCAGACAGTGGAAGATGTTGATGTTTCTGTCAGGTGAAATCTTTTTACTGTTCATCTTCTTCAGGTTGTTGATAGCTCTCTGGATGGTTTCTGGACTGTTGTCTGTCTGACCCAGCAGGCCTCCTAAGAGTCTCTGGTTGGACTCCAGAGAGAGTCCATGAAGGAAGCGGGCAAACAGGTCCAGGTGGCCATTTTTACTCCTCAGCGATTTCTTCATGGCTCTCTTCAGGAAGACATCCAGGGATGGGTAATTGTCATGTGCACTGTCACCATGACTATCTTTCTTTCCAAAAGACATAGAAATCTTCTTGAGAAAAGCCTCCTTGTGCTTGAAGTCTTCTCCCAGGAAGTCCTCCAGTACCTTTGTGTTCCTGTTGGTGTAACAGTGGAACAGGTAGACTGCAGCCAGAAACTCCTGAACGCTCAGATGAACGAAGCAGTAGACTGTTCTCTGGAAGATCACACTCTCTCTTTTGAAGATCTCTGAACAAACTCCTGAGTACAGCGAGGCCTCTGTGACATCCAGACCACAGCGCTCAGGTCTTCTTGGTAGAACATGATGTTTCCTTTCTCCAGCTGTTCAAACGCCAGCCTCCCCAGCTTCAGAAGAACTTCCCTGTCAGCCTCCGCCAGCTCCTGTGGACTCGTCTCATGTCCCTCAGCATACTTGTGCTTCTTCCTCTTCGTCTGAACCAGCAGGAAGTGTGAGTACATGTCAGTCAGGGTCTTGGGCAGCTCTGCTATCTGGTCTGTAGTCAACATGTGGTCCAGAACTGTAGCAGTGATCCAGCAGAAGACTGGGATCAGACACATGATGTCGAGGCTCCTGGAGGTCTTGATGTGGGAGATGATTCTGCTGGACAGCTCTTCATCACTGACTCTCTTCCTGAAGTACTCCTCCTTCTGGTCGACAGTGAAGCCTCGTACTTCTGTTACCCTGTCAACACACGCAGGAGGGATCTGATTGGCTGCTGCAGGTCGGGAAGTTATCCAGACGAGAGCTGAGGGAAGCTGCTTCCCCTGGATGAGGTTTGTCAACAGCACGTTGACTGATGACTTCTGTGTGACATCAGAAACAGCCTCATTGTTGTTGAAATCCAGGTAAAGTCTGCTTTCATCCAGGCCGTCAAAGATGAAGAGAACTTTAGAGCCAGCGAGCTGCTCTGCTGGGACCTCCTGTAATGATGGATGGAAAACACGGAGCAGCTCCAGAAGACTGTACTGCTCATCTTTGATCAAGTTCAGCTCCCTGAAGGAAAGAGGAATCACCAGATCCACATCTTGGTTCTCCAAACCCTCGGCCCAGTCCAGACAGAACTTCTGCACTGAGAAGGTTTTTCCAACGCCAGCGACGCCAATCGTCAGAACCACTCTGATGTGTTTCTGTTGGTCAGGTAAGGCTTTAAAGATGTCACTGCACTTGATTGGAGAGTCATGGAGGGTCTTCATCTTGGAAGCTGTCTCAAGCTGCTTCTCCTCATGGTGGGTATTAACTTCTTCACTCAGTCCGTCTGTGATGTAGAGCGCAGTGAAGATCCTGTTGAGGAGGGTTCTACTTCCTGTTTGATCAGCTCCTTCAGTCACACGTTCATATGTCCCCTTCATTCTGATCTTATGTTTATGCTGACCACCGATCTCTAGAAAAGGACAAAGGTGAAAGACCAAAATAAGAAGAAAAGTTTACAATCTGGTGATACTTTTTATTATCATTACGTTACATGTCATTTAGCTGACCCTTTTATCCAAAGCGACTTACAATCAAGTGCCTTCAACCTTGAAGGACACCAGACAACAAAAAGTAAGTGAAAGTATATTAGCTTTAAATAAGCAAAACTACAAAGATCCATATCTTTGTAGTTTTGTAGTGCAGCATCAGGAAATATATATATATATATATATATATATATATATATATATATATATATATATATATTATTTATTCCCCCCCCCCCTTCATTATCTGAGCTGTAGTCGGAAAAGATGTGTCTTTAACCTTTGGCGGAAGATACTTGGGTTTTCGGCCATCCTGACGTCAATAGGGAGCTCATTCCACCATTTAGCAAACATTATCAATATGAAAACCAAGTAGTAAAGGTTATAAAGTAATCATCCCTTCTTAAAGTAAAAAAAAGACATGATTTTTACATTTAGTTTTTTTAATTGTGTTTTTTTTTTCAAAGAGAAACCTCAGAATTGCTCTTTTGTCTCTCAGCCTCTGGCTGTATCTCAGTGAACATGTTTGATTGACAGCAGAGGAAGCAGAGCATCAGCAGCTCGTGTTTTTATTGAATATCACCAATAACAAAGGTCTTTAATGTTTTATGTAAAGCACTTTGAATTGCCCTGTTGCTGAAATGTGTTATACAAATAAAGCTGCCTTGCCTTGCCTTGTCTGTGAATATTGCTGAGAAATACAATAAATTTAGTGTAGCTACTTCAAAATAAAAGCCTCCTGCTGGTTTGCCGGTGAAACCTTCAAGGCTACATTTACATTGCTACGTTTTGGTTTAAAAAGGAATATCTTCTGTTTTGTTTCCTCCTCTCATTGCCCCTGCTCTGTTGTTTCCCCCTCTCATTCCCCCAGCTCTGGTGTTCTGTGGGGTTGTGTTTCAGTCTCAACGGCTCCAAAGGGAGACCTTTGGCAACACTGACACTGACGCCATCGTTTCTCCTCCTGATTGGGTCTTATTGGTCACCACGTCGCGTTCTCTAAAACTAAAACTACTAACGTTACTGTGGTAACTACCAGCAGTGGGCGAAGTCTCCACGCTGCCTCCTGTTTATGTCCAGTATACCAGGATGTTGATGAGCAGCCCACTCAAAAGCGTACAAATAACAAGGGTTTAGACTTTGAAAATACGTGCAATGTGTATGCTAAAGTAAAATTGTGCGTACAGTAGATACATGGAGTGTTCCAATGACAGTAATGGAGACCGTTGCGTTTATAGTATAAAGAGACGTGGGACTGCATAAGGAGGTTGGTTGGGTGGCGGATGGGTAAAACACAGACTTTCAAGTGGGAGATCGGTGTTCGCGTCCAGCGTGTGGCGATGTTCAGCCTTTTTGTTAAGCCGTTTATTAGCGTTTTTTTTGGTTATGTGCCGTTTATTAGCGGTTTTTTTTGGTTATGCGCAGTGTTTTTGTGACTTTCTTGTGTTTTTTTTGTTAAGCCTTCCCCAATGTTTCTTCCCTAAACCCAACCGTTTATTAGTGTGTTTTTGTTACTTTCTTGTGTTACTAAAGTCTTTCCCTGCATTCTTTTCCCAAACCCAACCATATTTTTAATTTTTTTGTGTGACGCTGTTCCCGCGATAACAACGAGCCGACGTGGATATAAAACGCACCGGTCTCCCTTACTTCAATTGGAGCGCTCTGCGTATATAATGCACGAAGAATTTTACTTTGGCATATACATTGCACGGTTGTAAACCTGTGTTATTTGTACGCTTTTGAGTGAGACCGGGTTGTGATGAGATATGAGGTTTGGGCGTGTTAGTTTAAACAGAGATTAAAAACCAAACCATAGTGGTGGAGATGGAGCCTAAGAGAACCAGCAAAAGGAAAAGTGTGTTTACATTAGCAGTAAGTTAACAAAGCATGACTAAAACATTCAGTGAACAGTCAAATAAAGCTGATATCTGAAAATACAGACAGGAGAAGTGATACAGAGCAGATATCTTTGCTGGAGCAGAAAAAACATTCAGTTAAATGTCAGGTAGAATTAAAATGTAATGATATTTATAATGATGTTAAATGTTGGTGCTGTATGGCACAACAGTCGTGTTTGAGACATGAAGACATCAGCAGACAGATGGACAGACTTACTTTTTTCAGAGCTGCTCTGACTGGCTGTCTGCAGTCCAGCTCTGGTTCTGGATCTGGTTCTGGTTCTGGACAGCGCCTCCTTCAAAACATCACTCCTCTTCTCTCTGTGAATTTAGTAATTCATAATGTATACTTTCTATTGATCCCCAGTGGGGAAATTATAATTTACTCTCTGTTTGTTAAAACACACTGGCCAGAAATACACAAGAAGTGATGTCAGAGTGCTGGAAAGGCACCCTGAGCGGTTAGGGGTGTTCAGTGCCTTGCTCAAGAGCACCTTGGCAATGCCAGGCGGTTAACTGGCATCTCTCCAGCTACCAATCCACACTCTGTACTCTTGGTCCGTACGGGGCTGTGCAGTTGCTGAATCTGTCTTCATTTCAGATTGACAGTTTAAAACAATTCCGTGAAGCATTTTTTTGTCATAACCGTGAAAATGTCTGAAATGTAAATTTTCGAACTCCTCCTCAGGTTTTGTTAGAAAAATTATGATTAGATTCCACTGTCTTGTTTTTTTTTTTTTATAAATCGGTGCCTTCTAGGCCGAGAAAAGCCAGAAAATGTGTTTTTGGCTCATGTGGATGAAAGACACCAAATCCCAGAATGCAGTTGCTTCGCTTCACTACGAGGCCACTCCCAAGCCACGCTTACCGTTTACAGACAGACAGACAGTGAGACGGTCTACTCAACTCAAGTGTGTTATATTGTCATTTCAACCATATACACAAAAAAATGTTTCACCATGGCTCTAGTGGTGTTACACATTTAAAATATATAAAAACATTATATAAAAACGACATACAAAACATTTAGTGCACACACATTATAGGCTCTGTAAAGTTCAGCTTACGCATGCTGTCATTAGTACTTGGTGGTCTGTAAACACAGCCCTGAATTAGCGTAGAATGTTCGGCATTCAACAGTCACAAACACTACCAGCGGTTAGCAGTTAGTTGGATCCAAGCACCCCGTTTCTGCACCAGTCCGTGTAAACACAGCCAACCTCATCTAGTCTTACCAAGTGGCAGAGCAGCATCTCTATATGATTGGAAGGCTAGCAGGCCTGGTAGCTGGATAGTCCGGTAGAGTGTTGTTTAGCCATGTTTCCACAAAAACAAAAACACAGCAGTGTTAGTCCAGTTAGTTGTCTAATGAGTGGACACTTGCAAGCAGGATTTATGGGACAGGTGGCCAGCTAGTGTTAGCTTTCCACCTAGCAGCTGATAATATCCCCTAACCCGGCTACCGGCATCGAGCGACACCGCAGGCTGAGGTGCTGGTCTCCGTAGCAGGCGAAGCTCGCATAGTGTGTGTAGTATTCCGTATTCTGTAATAAAGTGTCCTGCATATTCTCTGATCTGTACCAATGTATAGTTTGAATGCACTTAATTGTTTTAAAAGTTTGCTGCTGAAAAGAGAGCATCTGTTTCATAGATATGAGTCTGTTTAGCGAAGGTTCCAAATGGCTGACTATCGTTTTTTTTCGGCTTACTTCAACTGGACTCACCAGTCCAACCCCCTATAGGCGTGTTGAAAACATGCGGAACTAGCTGGCTGTAGTCCACGGTCTCTGGGCAAAAATCTTCGATGACGCAATAATCTTCACTTTACATCATCAGAGTTTTTTTTTCCAGACCCACAATACAGAGATCTCTCATCTCAGGGGGACATGAGGGAGGGAAGCATGGTCATTATAAAATACTACAGTGTTTCTACTGATACAAAGCTTAATGCTAAACGGTGAAGTGTCCCTTTAATATTTAAACTGTTTGCATAGAAAGCCAAAATACTGATTGCACTCTCACAAGATAATATTGGAGCCACCGACTGACCTTGTGGGGAGCACAAAATGCTCCTGAGGGCAGAGCATGCCCTCCCTGACTGAGATAAAGAAGACAATATCGACTCTATTATGACTATATTTCACTGTTAAAAGAAGCTACTGCTGGAGGCTTGAGTCAGTCATTATCTGTAATTTGTTGAGCGCTGTAACGGGCTCCTTGCTTGCGCAAGTAAAAATTAACTTTGAGAAGATCTTCAGTGTTTCTGTCTATTCTTTGATAAATAATTATCCTAACAGACTTTCACCTGATTGTTCTGAAACTTGGCACATAGAATCCTCACATGGCTCTGACAAAAATTCGTGAAAAGAATCTTGCTCGGTTAAAAATTGCGTAAACATACGAACATATTTTTGTAGCTAGCGTCCAAACACCAACTGTAGCATACTCTGTACCATATTAGGTGAAGATCGGCCATCAGGGGGAGCTATAATTACCGTAGACGTGTTTTGGCCAATAACTCCATGCATTTAAATGGGAAATTTGCAAATGCAAACACTGTCATAACTGCTGGTAGTTCTAGTTGCATATTATTGATCAGACTATTACTCATCATTAATAGAAGAAAACAAGAACAACCCAAGGTTTCTTTTCAGCACTGTAGCCAGCAGGCCCGGATTGGCTAATCGGGAGCACCGGGAGAATTCCCGGTGGGCCGGTCTGGTTGTTTGGTTGTGAGGGCCGGTGTTCAGGTATGGCACTGGGTTGAAATCATAGTTGAATATTATGGATGCTGTCCCTATGCTGCCTGCACTCGAAGCCCACTTTTAGTATTTACAGTATTTATTTTTTCTTGCAGCCCACTCGCAGAGTGCGGTTAATGATGACCTATTTATGTTCGAGTCCTCCGACGCAGCGCAATTGCTAAAAAAACAACTAACCGTCACGATTACACACAAGTCACTGGTGCTTGTTGGAGGATGCCACCGCGAGCAAAAAGAAGCTGTTTTAAACGGGTAATAGAAGGCGCAAAACGGCACTGAAAAAGCGTCAATTTTAAAAGTAGAGCTCTAGAAAGTGACGCGGCCAGATGAACTTTTTCTATTTTTAGCAAAACGCCAAATGAAGACGTTGAGACGGGTAAGCTAAGTTAGTTAGGAGAAGTGACTGCAAACCAGCGTTTAAATTTATGAATCAAACTTGTTCTTGTAGCTCCGCAGCAGCAGCTAGTAGGCCTACTAGTCCAGTTTGCTGCTAACAGTGACAATGAAGAGGCAGTAAGGTTACCAAGCAGCAGCTATATGAGCCCAGAACTCCAGTTTGGGCAGCTAGGGTTGATCATTGACTGAGTATTATAAGAATTAATAAGAGTGTGGTGTTGACTTGCTCTATATGAAAAATGCCCTGGGATAATTAATGATGCCAGATGATTCGGCACTACCATAATGACACTGACATGACTTGATCAGAAAGCTTTGTAAAAAGGAGAGATTTGTCCTGAGAATTATGACAATTTATAAAATGTGATTTAGTGTCAGAAGCAGAGCCAGTAGTGTGCATTAGGGATAGCTGCTGTCAGTGTGGATGGCACATCTACTGTAAGCTGTTGTATCAGTGTGTGTGAACAAGCAAACATGATCAGATTAGCTACAATATAATCACTTTTTATGACCAAATATTACTTGTGACCCATTATGAAAGTTGTATTAACTAGGCCTATTATGGCGTTATTTTTTAGTCAAAAGTTATGAGCGTGTAAGATGCTCACAAGCACATTATGTTATTTCGCACGCGCAAAAATGAACCTTCAAGCTGGCATGATAAAAGTACTCGCGCACAAATTCAACAACCGAGAGGTGTACAGGTAGCTGCGAGCGAGCGCCTGGCATACTCTTACTCTGCTTGTACAGTGGAATCCTGCTCGCGCGCAGCGGGCTTCTGCTCGCGGAGTGCTGTTTTGCTCGCGGAGTGGATTTCTGCTCGCTCAGCTGATTTCTGCTCCCTCGAGTGTACATGACTTTTGACAATTTGGGGGCGGAAACCAAGGAGGGCACTGACCCTCTTATGATTGGTCACTTTCACACAGGGACATCCTTGATTGACAGCTCTCATTACAGGAAGCACGGAGGGTCCAGGTACCGTTCGTTCATTTGTTTTTGCTGTCACATATGAAATCGAAAAAACGAGAAAACAACTCCTTTTTCCGTTTTTCCGTTTTTTTTTTAGAAAAACAAAAAAACGAAATTATGACTTGATTTTTGGTTTTCCTGTTCTTGCATGGAAATCAGAAAAAACACTTGATATTCCGATTTTCCCCTGTGGGTGGTGCTAAATCTGATTGGCAGGATATGCATTCATTGTTTTTCAAATTAAGAGTTTACCCACACTGTATTTGTTAGCCTGTAAAATTAATAGTCTATATGTAAAATTAATAGTCTATATACATGCTTTTTGTCACCCAATTATTTGGCTTAACTGACTGAAAAAAATCTATTGAAATAGCCTAAATGTAAACATGTTCACGCATTGACAGACAAAAGGCACAATCTATTTTTGTAGGATGGATAGATAGATAGATAGATAGATAGATAGATAGATAGATAGATAGATAGATAGATAGATAGATAGATAGATAGATACTTTATTTATCCCCAAGGGGAAATTCAAGGTTCCAGTAGCTTAAAGACATCACACACAACATACACATACATCACTAACAGGATCATAAAAAAAGCAACACCATATGAATAGCATAATGAAATAAAAAATACTAAATAAATTACAAAAATCCACATGAATGTACTAAGGGATGTATAAGCATGATACGCTTGTAGTGATAGGGCAGGGACTGACCCTGTGATTCAGTATGAGAGTGTGTGTCATGGTGGTAGTGCAAATAGGTCCAGTAGTGCAAGGATAAAGTCTAGAGACCAGCATTAAATATGGACAAGAGATCAAAAGTCAATATTAGAGGTTTGAAGTGATAGGGTTACAGCCATTGTTCATGTATTAAGTTATGTTAGACCTCAGTCCAGGCTGGAGGGAGGAGGGAGGGAGGGATTGTGCATATATGGGCTAATATAGCCAGTAAACAGTGTAAACAGTAAACAGTGGGCCAGTGGACAGTCAGTACATAACTGTTATTGTAGGAGGTAGTGGAAGTGGTGCAGAGGGAGGAGAGGCAGACAGACTATGCAGAGAAGTCTCTCTCTCCTCTTCTCTTTAGTGAAGCATTGTAGAGTTGTCTGGCCCTGGGGACAAATTACTTTAATGCGTTAGCATACAGCTACATAGTTATAATAGAGAATGCTAACGTTAGATTGTAGTGGAACGAAGCAGCACTTTCTAAGGTCAAAAATCGCAGATAAAGGGTTCTGAACCAAACACTACACAATCGGACATGTTTCAGCAGGAATGTGACCCGGAATTGGGGAGAATTTAACAACACTGCCAGCTAAGATGACATGTTTACAGTAGCATGTGGCTACTATAGTGATATACAGCAGTGGTGATTGGAAGAGCTGTCATTCCGTCTTCGAAAGGACACTTATGTACGTTTACACTTCATCGCATTAATAATATACAGTCTATGGTTAATAGTCTTGATTGTTTGTTGACTATTGTATAAGAAAGATTTAATAAAAAAATTAAGTTGTGATGTTTGCTCGCTGTTGGTCGTCGGTTTTTTCAACGCATGCGTGGTAAAGTCAAAGTCAAAGTCAAGTTTATTTCATCCATAAAAATGGAAATTACAGTGCTCACACCCGCCTAATACAATACAATAAATACAATATAATACAATACAATACAAAATTTATAAAAATGTACGTTTAAAGTGCTTGTTGTGCTGTCTGATAGCCTGAGGTATAAAAGAGAGAGCATACCGCTTAGTTTGTATCACGGGAGGCCTTAGCCTACCACTACGTTCTCTAACCCTACCAGTCAGATTATCAGGAAGAGGGTGACCCGGTTCCCTCATTATTTTCTGTGTCATTTTTTGCCAGACGGTCTTCATATACTTGATCCACTGTATTTAACTCTCCTCCCATTTTTCCAGCCCTTTTAGTCACTCTATCAATCCTGGCCTTCTCGGTTATCCCAGCATTCCCCCCCAACCCACCACACAGTAGCTCCAAACACTACATATAACTGACATAAAAAACATTCTCACCACATCTGTATTCACCTTAAAGGACTGCAACTTCAAATTGTACAAATTGCAACAGGGAATGAGCCCTGTCCCACGCAAGCCCAACACAGTCCAACTTTTTCCTGAATGCAGATACTTTAACGTGTAACAAAAAGACATAGATCATTTTATTATTTTTAATATTTTGTAAATATTTCCCCTGCTTTTTCACGCCTACTACACTAACCTTTTCCGAGAGTCTCTTCTCTTTTCCAAAGTGACAGATAAAATCTCTTACTTTTGACCTAAACAGGTTTTACTTTATGTGAATGTATACATTTTTAAATGGTTTCTTAACAAATGTCCTTGGTAACTTTGGCCCAAAGTAATCTGTGATAAACAGTATTATGTTTCATCTGATTATTTATTATCGTCACAATTAATCCAGCGCATTATGTTTTTTGGTTCTCGACCAATTTCGGATTTAAGATGTATAAGCTCAGATCAATGAGGCATGTGGGCCATAAATAACAAATAGACAAAACAATTGTATTATTCATAAGAATTTAAGTTAATAAAAACATCTAAAACAAAGAATAAATGTATTATTTAAATTGGTATATGAGTATTAATGGAACGGTCATGACAGACTGAGAAAGTAATTTGTCCCCAGGGCCAGACAACTCTACAAGAGAAGAGGAGAGAGAGACTTCTCTGCATAGTCTGTCTGCCTCTCCTCCCTCTGCACCACTTCCACTACCTCCTACAATAACAGTTATGTACTGACTGTCCACAGGTCCACTGTTTACTGTTTACACTGTTTACTGGCTATATTAGCCCATATATGCACAATCCCTCCCTCCCTCCTCCCTCCAGCCTGGACTGAGGTCTAACATAACTTAATACATGAACAATGGCTGTAACCCTATTACTTCAAACCTCTAATATTGACTTTTGATCTCTTGTCCATATTTAATGCTGGTCTCTAGACTTTATCCTTGCACTACTGGACCTATTTGCACTACCACCATGACACACACTCTCATACTGAATCACAGGGTCAGTCCCTGCCCTATCACTACAAGCGTATCATGCTTATACATCCCTTAGTACATTCATGTGGATTTTTGTAATTTATTTAGTATTTTTTATTTCATTATGCTATTCATGTGGTGTTGCTTTTTTATGATCCTGTTAGTGATGTATGTGTATGTTGTGTGTGATGTCTTTAAGCTACTGGAGCCTTGAATTTCCCCTTGGGGATAAATAAAGTATCTATCTATCTATCTATCTATCTATCCATCCTACAAAAATAGATTGTGCCTTTTGTCTGTCAATGCGTGAACATGTTTACATTTAGGCTATTTCAATAGATTTTTTCAGTCAGTTAAGCCAAATAATTGGGTGACAAAAAGCATGTATATAGACTATTAATTTTACATATAGACTATTAATTTTACAGGCTAACAAATACAGTGTGGGTAAACTCTTAATTTGAAAAACAATGAATGCATATCCTGCCAATCAGATTTAGCACCACCCACAGGGGAAAATCGGAATATCAAGTGGTTTTTCTGATTTCCATGCAAGAACAGGAAAACCAAAAATCAAGTCATAATTTCGTTTTTTTGTTTTTCTAAAAAAAAAACGGAAAAACGGAAAAAGGAGTTGTTTTCTCGTTTTTTCGATTTCATATGTGACAGCAAAAACAAATGAACGAACGGTACCTGGACCCTCCGTGCTTCCTGTAATGAGAGCTGTCAATCAAGGATGTCCCTGTGTGAAAGTGACCAATCATAAGAGGGTCAGTGCCCTCCTTGGTTTCCGCCCCCAAATTGTCAAAAGTCATGTACACTCGAGGGAGCAGAAATCAGCTGAGCGAGCAGAAATCCACTGCGCGAGCAAAACAGCACTCCGCGAGCAGAAGCCCGCTGCGCGCGAGCAGGATTCCACTGTACAAGCAGAGTAAGAGTATGCCAGGCGCTCGCTCGCAGCTACCTGTACACCTCTCGGTTGTTGAATTTGTGCGCGAGTACTTTTATCATGCCAGCTTGAAGGTTCATTTTTTCGCGTGTGAAATAACATAATGTGCTCGTGAGCATCTTACACGCTCATAACTTTTGACTAAAAAATAACGCCATAGCCTATTCAAAAGAAAAAATAGATTATGGTGTCATTATAAAGTGCAATACAATGTATCTTGTTCTTTATTTAATCTGTGATTACTTATTTGCACAGAAACAGATTCTGATATTGTTCAACATCATTGGGTTGTTGTTAAGATGTTAACTTTTCTAATAAATCTACATTGTGAGGCAACACTTGGAAATAGTGATATTTTACAAAATACACCGAATTTCAAGGATGTAGAGGACAGGGCGCTTTTGCAGACCTATATACTAAGGTTTTGATTACATTTTTTTAATATAGTCATTCGTGAAGTAAAGTGGGCCGGTCTAAGGTATGAAAATCCAGGGCTGAAAATGAGTCCCAATCCGGCCCTGGTAGCCAGGCTGACAGATAGTCACAACTCTACTGAGCCATCTATTCCTCTAGCTCTGAGTAGTGATGACTTCATGAGCTTCTTTAATGATAAAATTATAACAATTAGAGATAAAATTCATCACCTTTTGCCCTCTACTTCTGATGGTTCACCTTTAAACGCAGGACTGCTAGAAAGAACGACTAGACCTGACATATACTTAGACTGCTTTTATCCAGTGTTGTAATGTAACGGAGTACAAATACTTCGTTACTGTACTTAAGTAGAAATTTCACGTATCTGTACTTTACTTCGCTATTTAAATTTATGTCAACTTTCACTTTTACTCCACTACATTTCCTAGATAAAATGTATACTTTTACTCTGTCATATTTCCACTAAGCATCTTCGTTACTCGTTACTAAAAAATAAAATTAGAAGAAATGTGTGCGACTGCAATAAGGGACGTTTGGCGAATCACTGCTCCTAGATTGCATTACGCACGCTCCGGCGCCCGCTCGCCTATTTCCAGCTTTGTTTGTTGCAAACCGCCATGGAAGCATGAGCACCTACTGGAGGACCTCCCGTTATCGTAGACCACCAGGCTCGACATAAGCAATGGCCCGATGGCCCGGGGGCCAGTAAAAACGGATGTCGGGCTGGTTGCAGCCACAGTCACTGGTGTGTGCGTTACTTCACGCAGCACATGTAGCCTACTGACTGGAAACGTTACCGAGGATTATTTACCACCGATGGCGCAGATGAACTAACGCTACACTCTCGTTACTGTAAGTAGGTAGTCTACAATAAAACCTCCATGATTAAAGAGTCAATACTTATCAATAACGCACCTACCTGTTCTACAGGCGCAAACACGTAGAAAACCATATCTCAGTCTGATCTGTCTGCGCTGTCCACTCTCGTCCACCCGTGTAGCAAACACAGCTCTACTCTGCAAACAGCGACTTTACAAACGAGCTAAAATGAAAGATGTCCGTTTGTAGTCTAACTGTTTGTCTTAATTTGCAACCAATCTTGAACTTTGGACAAACTCTTGTAAACGTAGCTGATTTCTAAACGAGCTATCCTCTCCACTGGAGCGGTAAACCTATGGATGTACTTTAAGACCAAAACAAATACACGTGGCTACTTAATATGCACGTGAATGACGCATTCTTCATTGTTGACAATGTTGCCAGTTGTATTATTTAGCAACAGAATCGTCTTATTTCAAATTAGGCATACAGGACTAATCTGAGATCATTTTCTAGTTAAGTAGCCTATCTAGTTATCATTATGGATTTTCCAGGTTTTTAGGGGTTTGCTTACTAATGTAAAAAATATAGCATTAATTTAGTAAGAAAGTGAAAATATCAAGATGACAAGATGATGCGTATTAGGTATAATTTTATTTTCTTTATTTGAATGTAGTTGATGACCCCTGGTCTAGCTTTGTGCTTCTGGTGTTGTCTAGCTCTGAGTTAAGATGTCCTACCGGGCACTTTCCTGCCGTTGTTTTGCATTCAAAAGTGATTGCTGCCCGCTCATGTTGTGCTAGGGTCCAGCGGTGAACTGCACCCTTGTTCAGAGAGAACCCACTGATGCCTCCCTTTGTCTTTGAGTCACGATTGGCTGTTTGCTCAATGACTTGATCACATGCGGTGCCGGCAAAACCATGACTTTGATGTCTTTGTGCCACAAAGTCACCTGAAAGAAGCTGCTGGTGTGCTGAAGGGTGTGTGTCTACCAGGTTGGTAATTTCAGCCCAATATGCCGTCAAATGCCTGGCATAATTTACTTTGTCACAGGCAAAAAAACAGGGCAGCATACGTTGCACTGTCGACAAATGGAGAGCCCAGTTCCCCTCTCTTGTTGCCCTGATGAAAAGAAGCAAACTCATGTCAAGGTATGTGCTCCAAAATGCAAATGTGTGGTTACAGTTGTTTTTCACCACAAATTCTTCATAACCTTGCAGTAACTACTGACATGTGTCTGATGTTAGCATGACCTTGAACTCTTCACAGGGAAAACACTCCTGCAGATCTCTTGCCACTTTTAAAGCAGCTGCATTTTGTTCTTGTGTGTGTCCAAGTATGCCCACCAGCCCAGTTTCTGGAGTGCTTCCATCAGGAGTTTGTGAGCCCGTATGCTCCTGTTGTAGTGACGGCCGGAGATCACTCCATCAATTGAGCCTGCGGCCACCAGGTCAACTTTCCAATGCATCACAGATATGCCATTGCTGTGTGGAACTCTCCCATCCTCACTACAATTCTCTCAGAGTAAGAATTTGTTTGCCAACGGATCTCTTGGGCCTTGGCATATATGGCTTGATCCATAACCAAAACAACTTATTTTTGTTCCAAAATGTCAGCAATGGCAATGGAGCGGCGAAGGGTGGTGTGGACAGTGTTGAGATCAGTTGGGCTGGCGTCAATCACTGGTAGGTAGCCAACGTACGTAGATGGTAGGACTGTGTATTCCTTCAACATGACATTAAAACCTGTCCATCCAGGTAGGACTTTGCCCTGGGCCTCAGGTATTTTCAGTAAAAAGAATGCAGCATCAATTCTTCTACCGGTAGTTTGAGCATATCTGTATTGGTCCTGCTGCAGATCTATCTTCAATGCGAAGTTCTGTGGACCAGACCTTTTTCTTCTTGTGTAGGTTGACAAATTCAGTGGAGGAGGATGAACAAACCGCTGTCGTGTTCTCTGTCTGGGTAATGTGTCTGGTAAGGATGCTGTATAACTGTTTTTGGCCCTCTGAATTATTATACCATTTGTGTCATGTGTCCCTTTACCTGAAAGAGTCTCCTCTCCAAAGTCATTATTATCCCAGACAAGAGTCACAGGCACTTCAGCACTGATGTTTTCAGGGATGTATGTTTCTCCTCTCTCCATTTGTAGGTGAGTAAGGGCAGTATCATGCTCAAGGACCCGGGAATTGGATGAGCAGTGACCCAGACCATATATGCCAAACTGCCATTTCAAGTGAGCACTGTTTTGGCATGAGCCACCGTCCTCTGGTTGCCAGGGTAATAATGTCCTGACAAGTGGACACTATCTTTCTGCTGTCCTCTGAAGTGACATCAACACGTTCATCTGATGGTTGTGATGACATTCCTGATGTCCATGCAATGAAATTAAAAAGTTGGTGAGGCACTACACTCAGGGCATTCTCCAGTGTTAGGTCACCTGCTGTGGGAGGCCATTGAAGCTTTGGTGATCTTTTGATGTGTTTTGAATGATTTCTTTAAGTGTCATTGCTGCATGGTATAACACCCGAGAATCATCCGTGTTGATGGTGGCATTTTCAATATCTCCTTGACTTGTCATTTCTCCTTCACTTTCTTCAGATGAGGAAGAAGCAGAGAAAACAGCAACTTCATGCACAATCTCATCAGCTGACAGATTGTCCACATATACAAGGTAAGTTGTGGATGCCTTCTTGAATTTCAAGAAGGGATGAGACTTGTGAAGTCTTGCTTTTAGTGAGTGTGCCTTATAAGCTGTAATGTTCACTCCCTCTGTTTCTTCCACAGTTTTTTTGAAAAGCAAATTCAGCTTTGACAGTCGAAGCACTTCACGGTGTTTTAACAGCCTCTCCTCAATGACTGTTTTGCAGAAGTGCTTGTATCCATTTTCCAGACTGATCTCATGAATTGGCGTATGTATGACATGCCAATTTGTATGCCGTTTTTGCGTGTTATCAAGACGCATAATCGTATTTTTGCGTGTATATCAACGCAAATCGGCCGCCATTGACCTACATTGCGAGTCAGTTTCCACCGTAGAGAGTAGTATGAAGGAACGGGGGGATTGCGTAAGGAGGTAGGTTGGGGTGGCGGATGGGTAAAACGGGTTCGTGTCCCGCTGGTGGCGAATTTTTCAGCCGTTTTTATTTATTTTTTGTTTTTTTTAATAAGCCTTACCCAATGTTTCTTTCCTAAACCCAACCATTTGTTGTTTTCCTAAGCGTGTTTTTGTCACTGTTTTGTTACTAAAGCCTTTCCCTGTGTTCTTTTCCTAAACCCAACCATTCTTTTTTTTTTTAACAGGCGTGTGACGTTCTCGCGATAGTACGCCGCGTTCTCGCGATAACACGCAACGTGGCGAGGCCACGTGGTGGGTATGTTTACATCAGCTGCATACAGCGTAGACATACACGTGGATAGCTGAAAATGCGTACAATAACACGCCATTTGGCTTTATGAAAGTGGCGTGTATATTTACACAAAGTCATGATGCCATGTTGCCATTTTCATATATGTTCGTTTCTGTTTTCTCAGTTTTGTGTGTGGTCAGGTACCGGGTATAATCTCGATAGCAGGTGAAGTGATAGCTTGCTTCACTAGCCACCAAGTCCCTGTCTTGGATATGGAGAAGGAGAGACTCATCCCTTCTCCCTTCAGCAGCGAGAAGCAATTTCCCAGCATGGAGTGTTTAACACTGTGTTAGTTTTTCTTTTATCCTTTTCCTGCTGTGTGTCTGAACCTTGTACTTATCATGTTTGCAAATAATGCATTGTACTGGAAGCAGGTGTGGGGCACGCTTGGATGTGTAGAGTTCACTGGCGTAAGACCTAAGAGACCGTGTTTTTACTGGAGTTGCCTCACCATCCTCTGCCTCTAACACTAAAAAAGTGCAAAACAATAGATTTATATTCTGCACCCTTCTCTCACCCTTCTCCACATCACTGATTAAAGAAAAATGGTTTGTAACTTTCAGCCGGGGAAACCTCATGCTCCATATATTGGTTCCACCTGTTCCCCTAACATGGGTAATAGACCATTTTGCTATAATTGGAAGGGTATATTTTGGCAGGGTGTTTTTATTATATTACTGTTAATACAGTGCATATATCTTTATTATTTGTACTACTCTTATGTTAGTGCTACTACATTGCACATATCTGTACATGTTTTTCATACATTGTTCATATTGCTTATCCATTTATTTTTCTCATAAGGCTACTGCTAATATACTTCACACATTTATATGTAATTTATATTACTGTAAACATACTACTTTCCTAACTATCTACACATCTTTATCAATACTAGTTTTTATTCCCAACTTGTATTCTATTATTATTTCATGTATATTGTATCCTATTATTTAATGTCTATTCTGTATGTGTGCTGTGTGTCTGATATTTTGCTGCTGCAACACGGTAATTGGGATCAATAAAAAACTCTATCACTGCACTGTATGTCTTATACTGTTTATGGAGGGAATGGTGGGTCCACTTCCCTCAAATATATGCATGCAGCACTTCATTGTTCATTGCACTTCATGTTTTGCCATTTCTTTCCAGTATATAGAGCTCAACAGTGACCGCCCACGTTTTATCAGCTCTGGTTCGGGAAGTATTTTTCCCCATTCAATAATCAATAATTGAGTCAAAGATATTTGACTTTTTCGATGAAATAAAAGTAATAAACTCTACATGTCTGGCCCTTGGTGTGATTGTCTTTTCCCAGTGTGGCCCTCTGGGAAATTGAGTTTGACACCCCTGCTCTAGCCGTTTAAAAGCCAGTTGTTGACAAACGCGTCACCAACACCGACACTTTCCTATGCACACTATTCGATGAAGGCAACAAATACGTCATGCATGTCGGACCACAAACATAGCTGCCTGCTTCATTCGCCGGGAAAATAACCTGGAGGAAATTACTGCTATTATAGTTATAGACAAAGTATGTGAGTGGCAACTATTTTTATTTGCTTTGTTGAAAAGCGTAGCGGTTACATATAAAAAACTGGGTTATCCATCACCACAGATCGTCTGAAAACACGAAATCTCCCCTCGGCCTAACAAGAATCAAGACAAACAAGTTTGTCTAAGTGTGTGTTGTGTGTGTGTGTGTGTGTGTGTGTGTGTGTGTGTGTGTGTGTGTGTGTGTGTGTGTGTGTGTGTGTGTGTGTGTGTGTGTGTCTGTATGTGTGTTTGCCTGTGTGTGTGTGTGTGTGTGTGTGTGTGTGTGTCTGTATGTGTGTGTGTGTGTGTGTGTGTGTGTGTGTGTGTCTGTATGTGTGTTGGCCTGTGTGTGTGCCGATATTATCGGCTAGTCCTGGCAAACTCGATTCTTGAATCACTTGAGTCAGTATTGTATGCTACATCCAAGGCGAGCGTTTGATTTGGATAAAATGCCATGTTATCATTTAGAATCTTTTAATATTATTTTCAAAACATTATATCCATGGGTGCGCTGCCACATGGGTGGCAGTGAAGGTCAGGGGCCTCGACGGACCAGACCCAAGCAGCAGACGCTGGCTCTGGGGACGTGGAACGTCACCTCTCTGTGGGGGAAGGAGCCGGAACTGGTGCGGGAGGTGGAGCGCTACCGGTTAGATCTGGTGGGGCTTACCTCTACGCACAGTCTCGGTTCTGGAACCGTACTCCTGGAGAGGGGTTGGACTCTTTTCTTCTCCGGAGTTGCTCAGGGTGTGCGGCGCCGGGCGGGTGTGGGGATACTAACAAGCCCCCGGCTGAGCGCCGCTACGTTGGAGTTTACCCCGGTGGACGAGAGGGTCGCCTCCCTCGCACCTGCGGGTTTTGGGGGGGAAAACTCTGACTGTTGTTTGTGCATATGCACCAAACAGGAGTTCGGAGTATTTGGCCTTCTTGGAGACCTTAGGTGGAGTCCTGCATGGGGCGCCAGTGGGGGACTCCATTGTTCTGCTGGGGGACTTCAACGCACACGTGGGCAATGATGGAGACACCTGGAGAGTGCTGATTGGGAGGAAACGGCCTCCCTGATCTAAACCAGAGTGGTTGTTTGTTGTTGGACTTCTGTGCTAGTCATGGATTGTCTATACGCAACACCATGTTCGAACATAGGGATGCTCATAAGTGTACCTGGTACCAGAGCACCCTAGGCCGAAGGTCAATGATCGATTTTATAATCGTTTCATCTGATCTGAGGCCGTTTTGGACACTCGGGTGAAGAGAGGGGCAGAGCTGTCAACCGATCACCATCTGGTGGTGAGTTGGGTCAGGGGGTGGGGGAAGACTCTGGACAGACCTGGTAAGCCCAAACGTGTAGTGCGGGTAAAGAGAGACCTGGTATTGTGTATGTTGACTCACTGAAATAGCTTACTGGGACACTTGATGGAACTGAGCCATCATGAAGGTTATCAATTTCAGCTGTGCTTTTCCTACTATGACAAGTAAAAATGTCTGCTGTGAACCTAAATTGATATGCGGGCCGGATCAGAATGTACGAGGAGCCGAATTTGGCCCGCGGGCCTTGAGTTTGACACGTGCTCTACAACCTCCCTGTTAGTTTGACCACCAGAGGGCGCTCTACAACCTCCCTGTTGGCAATACTCGTGTTTAACCCTTTAAGTTTCATATCTTAAATTTGTATTTTTATACATTTTATTTAATGCATCACTTAAATGAGTTATTAGTTCTCTTACTTTGTGTCTGAGGGTCCAGGTTCAGTACTGAAGTATAGAGGTTGTCCTATGGACCAGTCACTCTTCATAGACTGACAGCCAGATACTATAGACTCTGCTCCGTCCTCCTCTTCCTCCAAATCACTCATCTTCTGATCTGAAGTCAGTCTAAGAGGTAAAACAGCAACACTGACTGTGAGCTCACAACACAAGAATCAATATAAACAAGTTTGTCTTAGTGTGTGTGTCTGTGTGTGTATGTGTGTGTTTGTCTGTGTGTGTGTGTCTGTGTGTATGTTAGAGCCCGAACAATATATCGGCGGGCCGTTATTATCGGCCGATAATATATTAGGCATTTTCCAAACTATCAGAAATCAGCATTTATAATGGCCGATTTTTTTTTAAACAGTCATTCATCAGAATCATTTATAATGACTAATGACTCTGATAATTGAATATTAAAAAAATTAAATAAAACCAGACGAAACACCCTTCAACCATGTTCTGAGTGTTGGTGTTGCATAGTTTGTCCACCAGAGGGCGCTCTACAGCGTCTCTGTTAGTTAGACCACCAGAGGGCGCTCTACAACCTCCCTGTTGGCAATACTCGTGTTTAACCCTTTAAGTTTCATATCTTAAATTTGTATGTTATTTAATGCATCATTTAAATGAGTTATTAGTTCTCTTACTTTGTGTCTGAGGGTCCAGGTTCAGTACTGAAGTATAGAGGCTGTCCTACGGACCAGTCACTCTTCATAGACTGACAGCCAGATTCTACAGACTCTGCTCCATCCTCCTCTTCCTCCAAATCACTCATCTTCTGATCTGAAGTCAGTCTGAGAGGTAAAACAGGAACACTGACTGTGAGCTCACAACACAAGAATAAAGACAAACAAATTTGTCTTACTGTGTGTGTGTGTGTGTTTGTGTATCTCTCTGTCTGTGTGTATGTGTGTGTGTGTGTGTGTGTGTATGTGTGTATGTTAGAGCCCAACCAATATATCGGCGGGCTGTTATTATCGGCCGATAATATATTAGGCATTTTCCAAACTATCAGTATTGGCATTTATAATGGCAGATTTTTTTTAAATAGTCATTCATCAGAATCATTTATAATGACAAATGACATATGATTCTGATAACTGAATATTAAAAAAATTAAATAAAACCAGACGAAACACCCTTCAACCATGTTCTGAGTGTTGGCGTTGCATAGTTTGTCCACCAGAGGGCACTCTACAACGTCTCTGTTAGTTTGACCACCAGAGGGCGCTCTACAACGTCTCTGTTAGTTTAACCACCAGAGGGCGCTCTACAGCGTCTCTGTTAGTTTGACCACCAGAGGGCGCTCTACAGCGTCTCTGTTAGTTTGACCACCAGAGGGCGCTCTACAACGTCTCTGTTAGTTTAACCACCAGAGGGCGCTCTACAGCGTCTCTGTTAGTTTGACCACCAGAGGGCGCTCTACAACGTCTCTGTTAGTTTGACCACCAGAGGGCGCTCTACAACGTCTCTCTAAGTTTGACCACCAGAGGGCGCTCTACAACGTCTCTGTTAGTTTGACCACCAGAGGGCGCTCTACAACGTCTGTGTTAGTTTGACCACCAGAGGGCGCTCTACAACCTCCCTGTTAGTTTTTCCACCAGAGGGCGCTCTACAACCTCCCTGTTAGTTTGTCCACCAGAGGGCGCTCTACAACCTCCCTGTTAGTTTGACAACCAGAGGGCGCTCTACAACGTCTGTGTTAGTTTGACCACCAGAGGGCGCTCTACAACGTCTGTGTTAGTTTGTCCACCAGAGGGCGCTCTACAACCTCCCTGTTAGTTTGTCCACCAGAGGGCGCTCTACAACCTCCCTGTTAGTTTGACCACCATAGGGCGCTCTACAACGTCTCTGTTAGTTTGACCACCATAGGGCGCTCTACAACGTCTCTGTTAGTTTGACCACCAGAGGGCGCTCTACAACGTCTCTGTTAGTTTGACCACCAGAGGGCGCTCTACAGCGTCTCTGTTAGTTTGACCACCAGAGGGCGCTCTACAGCGTCTCTGTTAGTTTGACCAGCAGAGGGCGCTCTACAGCGTCTCTGTTAGTTTGACCACAAGAGGGCGCTCTACAGCGTCTCTGTTAGTTTGACCACCAGAGGGCGCTCTACAACGTCTCTGTTAGTTTGACCAGCAGAGGGCGAGCTACAACGTCTCTGTTAGTTTGACCACCAGAGGGCACTCTACAACGTCTCTGTTAGTTTGACCACCAGAGGGCGCTCTACAACAGGGGTGTCAAACTCAATTTCCCAGAGGGCCACACTGGGAAAAGAGAATCGCACCAAGGGCCAGACATGTAGAGTTTATTGCTTTTATTTCATTGAAAAAGTAAAAAATCTTTGACTCAATTATTGTATGTCTCATATATTCTTCCCACTTACAGTTTGGTTGACATAAAGCCCTGAAAAAGTGAGCAAAAAAGTTCCAAAGCCATCCTAGAATTTAGCAAATCAAGCAATACAATGATAACATTTTCTAAGTAGCTACCACCCAGCTGACCCACAACAAGCTCTTTCACAGCCTGAATATGCAAACGTTCTGCTTCTGGGGGGATTTCTGAGTCTCAAAGTCAGCAAATTTGCCAAATTCTGCTTTGAGTGTAACGTAATTACAAGTTGAAAAACAGTTTCCCATGTTTTCGGTTTGGCGCACAACTAGGTGGGCCAAAATGTATAGACCTTTTTCACGGTAGACATGTTGACATGTTGACATGTCATAGTAGGAAAAGCACAAGTGTATTCAAAACCATTACTGATGGCTGCATTCCACTTAGGAGAGGACCTGGTATTAAACCATTACTGATGGCTGCATTCCACTTAGGAGAGGACCTGGTATTGTGCATGTTGACTCACTGAAATAGCTTACTGGGACACTTGATGGAACTGAGCCATCATGAAGGTTATCAATTTCAGCTGTGCTTTTCCTACTATGACAAGTCAAAATGTCTGCTGTGAAAAAGGTCCATAGTGAACCTAAATTGATATGCGGGCCGGATCAGAATGTACGAGGAGCCGAATTTGGCCCACGGGCCTTGAGTTTGACACGTGCTCTACAACCTCCCTGTTAGTTTGACCACCAGAGGGCGCTCTACAACCTCCCTGTTGGCAATACTCGTGTTTAACCCTTTAAGTTTCATATCTTAAATTTGTATTTTTATACATTTTATTTAATGCATCACTTAAATGAGTTATCAGTTCTCTTACTTTGTGTCTGAGGGTCCAGGTTCAGTACTGAAGTATAGAGGTTGTCCTATGGACCAGTCACTCTTCATAGACTGACAGCCAGATACTACAGACTCTGCTCCGTCCTCCTCTTCCTCCAAATCACTCATCTTCTGATCTGAAGTCAGTCTGAGAAGTAAAACAGCAACACTGACTGGGAGCTCACAACACAAGAATCAATATAAAGAAGTTTGTCTTAGTGTGTATGTGTGTGTGTGTGTGTGTGTGTGTGTGTGTGTGTGTGTGTGTGTGTGTGTGTGTGTGTGTATGTTTGTCTGTGTGTGTGTCTGTGTGTATGTTAGAGCCTGAACAATATATCGGCGGGCTGTTATTTTCGGCCGATAATATATTAGGCATTTTCCAAACTATCAGTATCAGCATTTAAATTGGCCGATTATTTTTAAAATAGTCATTCATCAGAATCATTTATAATGACAAATGACATATGATTCTGATAAATGAATATTAAAAAAATTAAATAAAACCAGACGAAACACCCTTCAACCATGTTCTGAGTGTTGGCGTTGCATAGTTTGACCACCAGAGGGCGCTCTACAACCTCCCTGTTGGCAATACTCGTGTTTAAACCCGTTAAGTTTCATATCTTAAATTTGTATTTTTATACATTTTATTTAATGCATCACTTAAATGAGTTATCAGTTCTCTTACTTTGTGTCTGAGGGTCCAGGTTCAGTACTAAAGTATAGAGGCTGTCCTACGGACCGGTCACTCTTCATAGACTGACAGCCAGATACTACAGACTCTGCTCCGTCCTCCTCTTCCTCCAAATCACTCATCTTCTGATCTGAAGTCAGTCTGAGAGGTAAAACAGCAACACTGACTGGGAGCTCACAACACAAGAATCAAGACAAACAAGTTTGTTACAAACACACACACAGACACACTCTCAGAATCTAAATTCCGAGTGTACAAGTCTAAAGATTCAGGTTGATAGTATTTATTTTTAAGTTTGTGTATTTGTAGCTAGCATTTATTTGTGTGTAGTTTGCACAATTTTCTTCCTATAAAAATTGTTATGTTATATTTTTGTCAGGTTGGTCTATAGATGCTATCTACCAAGTTTCGTGCAGATTGGTTGCAAGGTCTAGGAGGAGATTAAAAAAGTAGGTTTATGATAAATCGCAATTTTTCGTGCATTAACGTCTATGCAGAAATGGGCATGGCCTATATCAGGAGATCTATCTATATTTCAGGAACGTCTTTCTGTCCGTCTGTCCGTCTGTCTGGGTGTTAAGCGCATATCTCTCGAACCGTTAGTCCGATGGATTTCAAACTTGACAGGTGTCTTGCTATGGACACGAGTAAGTGCAGTGCCAAGTTGGAAGTTGTTTGGATTAGAAATGCAAAAGATATCGTTAAATATATCGTTAAATATCTAGGTAAAAGAAGCACACATTGGCTTTTGCCGCTCTAGCCGCTGGGCACTCCACCTCTCACACTGAGTGAGCAGCACCAGATACAGAGAGACAGAGAGCAGCGCAGCTTCGGCAGCTAAAATGTGACATTCACCTCAGACCCACAAACATGTGCAAAGTAGCACTAATTTGGACTGTCTTTGACTTTGAATAAACAAACGACAATTCCCGAATTTAAGGACGTTTCAGAATCCCACACATGCAAGGCACAACCACACAACAAGTGCAGACAGAGCGTGATCCCACTTATAGGCAGGCTATCTATCTTATAAAGTGAGACGTATCTGTATGTGTGTCTGTGTTTGGGTGGGGGGAAGGTTACCTGCACATCAGCGCCTCTGACTCTTTTCCTGCTATTGTATTAAATAACTGTGAGCTGACAGGACATAGTAGTAGTAGTGTTTAAATCCAAGAAATGCTGTGATTGGTGGATAGGATATGGAGCAGTGGACTGACAGTGACATAACCAATCACATTGTGACAGACGCTCCACTTAGCACCAGTTGAAATGTATAATTTTAAATGAATGTAGCCTACTGGCAGTCTGGCACACGTAGGTGCTCAGTGGGTGCTCAGTATTTTCCGTGGGTGCCTATGTCTTCCTCTGATGTAGACGTAGCCTACACTAAGTCAATAGATAGTAGGCTACACATATTAAGTGGTTCAGGGTCCTTCTGTAAGTCATTTTGGGGTACACTTTGGTTTTGATAAATTCTACAAGCAGCAACACCACAGGCCAAGCAATCAGCCCGTTTTCAACAGGCACTGCACTAGTTCAGTTAAATTCAGGAAACACATGTATATGTGTATTTTTAATGTGCGATGTACGGTTTGGGAGTTATAGGGCCAAACACGTTTTTTCTGCTATAGCGCCATCTAGAGGTGGAAGTGGGTCAATTGTTGCGCCTGAGGTCCTTGCAAGGATCTGGACCAGTCCTGAAAACGGCAACCCCCACCATGTACAGTTTAGGCTGTAGCTGGAGTTTAATCAACGGAAAAATAATCTTTAGAAAAACAACAGCCCTGCTGTGTGAACAGTGTTGTTTTTCTACCTCAGGCTGTAAGCCCTATTGATTATTTTTCCGTTGATTATAATCACAACCCAAGAATCAAGACAAACTAGTTTCAACAGGACACACAAACGCACACACACACACACACACGCACACACACACACACACACACACACACTCTCACTCACACACACACAGACAGACACACAGACAGACAGACACAGCATACAATTAAATAAAACCATCCATCAGTTATCTTTAAATCTGTGTTTTCTGGGTCTACAGCAGGTTTAATGTGTATTATTATATATTAATTATTCAGCCAATCAGCTCTTTGTGTCCAGATGAATCAAACTGTTGACTTCATTCTAACATTTCTTTCCTCTCCAGTCCACAGGGAGAAAACAGACGCAGAGACTTTGACAGTAAAATAATAAATGTTGGATTACCACTCACCCTGCCTCAGCCTTCAGTTTCCTCCTCCTGGTCTCTTCTGGTCTCACTAAATGGAGTCTCACCTGACTCACCTCTTTCTCTTATCATGTAACCTGATCTGCTCCTCCCCATCTTCACTGACTGGAAATAACCTGAGTTTATCAACATCAGCATCTAAATGTTTTCCAGGTAAAAGGCTGTTTAGTAAATCTATCGCTGACATCACTATACGAGGGTGTGTGTGTGTTTGTCTAACTACTGCTGCTGGCGCGGCTGCCACCAAATATATATACATATAACTGATTATATAATATTCTGCATTTAGACACAAAGTTTCACAAAGTTGGAACAAGTATTCAGATCCTTTACTTCAAGGTGAAGGTCAAGGTTACTTTATTATCCCCGAGGGGAAATTTGGGTTACAGCCAGCAGTAATAAATATATACAGTACAGGCCAAAAGTTTGGAAAAACTTCCACTAATTAACCCTGACAAAGCACACCTGTGAAGGTAAAACCATTTCAGGTGACTACCTCATGAAGCTCATTGAGAGAACACCAAGGTGTTCTCAAAAAAGGAGTTCTCAAAAAAAGCAAAGGGTGGCTACTTTGAGGAATCTAAAATATAAGACATGTTTTCAGTTATTTCACACTTTTTTGTTAAGTACATAATTCCATATGTGTTCATTCATAGTTTTGATGCCTTCAGTGAGAATCTACAATGTAAATAGTCATGAAAATAAAGAAACACATTGAATGAGGTGTGTCCAAACTATTGGCCTGTACTGTATATATATATATATATATATATATATATATATATATATATATATATATATATATATATATGTATATAAAACACAACCACAGTACAACATAATTGTACTGTGCCGGGATGTATGCCTTTTTAAAATCTATTATTTCTGCATCGTGGCAGACTATATCTACGCCCGGAGGGTAGCAGCATAAAGTCACCCCACAAGGGATGACTCGAATCAGCCAGGATGGCTCTCACCTTCTTCAAGGATCTGACCTTATACAGGTCATGTAGGCCATCTAACGGTGTGCCCGCAATTTTGCTGCACACCTTCACCATACCTTGCATTTGCTTTTTCTGTTTAATAGAAAGTGACATGTGCCAGCAGATACAAGTGAAAAGTAAGAACTGATTTAATAAAACAAGAGTAAAATAGTGTCGACATTGAAAACTGCGAAGCTTACGAAGAAAATTCATGCGCTGATGTGCTTTTTTACACACAGCATCAACCTGGTATTCAAAGCACAGTTTACTGTCCATCACAGTCCCAAGATATTTGTATTGCTGCACTAATTCAACTGGTTGATTGTCCATTACAACCAGGGAAGTCTTCGGAAGAAGAAGATTTATTTATTTTTATTTATTTTAGGACAATGCACATTAATCTACATTTCTGTAAATGCGCCAGTGTTAGCCAGTCGGCTAATTTTCAACTGTAGTCCTAGTTGCATGCATGTCTTTATGGTGGGAAGAAACCCACACAAGCACGGGGGAGAACATGCAAACTCCACACAGGAAGGCCTGGGACAACCTGGGTTTGAACCCAGAACCTTCTTGCTGCGAGGCAGAAGTGCTAACCACTGAGCCACCATGCTGCCTAATTGCCACATTAATTTAAAGAGGATTTAAAACCAATCCATAAAATCATTGACTACATTGACACATTGTATTCAGAGTCATCACTGCTGAAGAGGGACACAATGACAGAATCAACCGCAAATTTGATAATGTGGCGTTCCTCATGACTTTTGCATTCATTTATGTATAAAACAAATAAAAGAGGAGGAAGAACACAGCCCTGGGGGGACCCAGTAGAAGATAAAAGGGCATCTGATAAAACACTGTTCATTCTGACCCGTTGTGACCTCACTGTTAAAAAAATCCATCAGCCAGCAGATCAGTCCATTATCAGTGTTCTTCAATCTGTCTGCTAAGACATGGGGCTGAATACATTTAAAAGCGGAGGAGAAGTCAATAAATAGTAGATGAACAAGGGACTTGGCCCCCTCAAGATGTTTAAAAGCCATGTTTAGAAGTGTCCTTGTTGCGTCGTCCACACCTCTGCCCAACCTGTAGGCAAACTGGAGAGGGTCTAACTTATCCCATACAGTGTTCAAAAGGGCATCCTTCACTATCTTTTCAAAAACTTTCATGACAAGAGATGTAAGTGCAACTCGTCTAAAGTCATTAAGGGTCTTAGGAGTTTGAATCTTAGGCACAGGAACAAGGGACCTTATGCAGCTTTTAGGACAACTGGAAGATGAAGCAGAAAATGTCTGCCAACTGGACAGCACAGTTCTTCAAAACCCGATCCCCAATCCCATCGGTACCTGTTACGCAAGAAAAAGTTGCGTGAAGCAGGGTGAAATTTGCGGTCGCAACATTCCTCGCAAAAGTCGGGATTTATAAAGAATTTCCATGCGTAAAAATATGCCCAGATTTCCGCAACCTTTTGACCATTCGTGTGATCATGCGTAAAGCTCCGAAGGTTTTGTAGACCGATGGTATGCCCGTTTTCCTAAATCCAACCCAGTTTTTGTTTTCCTGAACCCAACCATCCCGTTCTTCCAAGCCGAACCAGAGCCAGTTTCACCTGTTCTGATTAAGTTCTAAGAAATAAGCTATAAATAATGATCAAAAATCTTGTTTCTATTTTGATTAAATTGTATTTCCTTGTTTTCTCAAAAATTGTATTTCCTTGTTTTCTCAAAAAAACGAAAATGATCATAAATGTGATCTCACAGGGGTAAATGGCAAATATGAACCATAAATGATGTAAATATGATTGGTAACTGAGCTAAATCTGTTAAGTATTAAGGCTGTGTAATAAAAATATGAACACCACCCAAGGGTTACGGCTTCCAAACAGGATTTTGTTTCGATGTTCTACCTCTGTTACGAGCACATCGATCTCACAATCACTGAATCGTGTTTTTTCCCCCATGTTTCTATTTCATTATTGGTGATCAAGGGCTCCTTTCAAGGCTGGAATATTCATTCATTGATTGATTAACATGGACCTTATTAGGACAAATATGGGACAACCTTGGGAGGAGCGTGAGGCTCGTGCAGGACCGCATAAGGTAACGCACGTCCGTATTTATAACGAGAAGAGTGCGTACCGGTGTGCGCCACAAGGTGTTATAAATCAGAATTTAGTTTTTGCGTAAGAAAATTCGGACTATTTTGCGGCCGAAATCTTTCAGAATAGAATCTACGCACAGTTTTATAAATGAGGCCCCTGGACTTTTCCTTTCTTTGACACGACGGAAGAGTTTCGAGACCATGAATTTATCAATGGGCACAACACAATACAGCTACTCTCACACACTGCTGCTGCGTGTCACCATGTGCGTTGCCACGACCAGCGCCATCCAGGTTATTATAGTAAACTCTTTTTTTAAATTTTTTGTTTTTAAGTTTTTTTTTATTGCTCACACACTGAAATCAAAAGTATTACACAATTATCTAAACCTTACACTCAAGGGGCAACACATTGGCCCAGATGTGCACCACTATAATATATATAGTATATAATAGATCCCAACTTGCTCTGACGTCATGCACACGTGGGCAACAATAGTCTCACGACATCAAGGCGGCCGCAGGTTTGAGAGCAGGCAGCGCAGTTGCTTTTCACCGACTGCAAGAGCCAGGCGGACCCAGTGCATGCTGGGAAACACCGGCCTCTCAGCTGATCTAACAGCTGATTGGTTCAGAATCGACTCAACATGATGACGTTTTATATAAACCTTTTATTGATTTTGAATTGGAGGGATTTTAACTATTTGTCTCATTTTAAAGGCTTATTCTGGACACGTGTTGCTGATAGTGACGTTTAGATGTCAGAGGGACTAAATCTGTTCAGATTACGGATCATCTACAGTCTGTAGTTTATTAACATCAGCAACAGATCCTATGTAGAGCATTATGACAGCTACTCTGTCATAATAAAACAACTGGAGACTGTGTAAAAGTCGATATTCATACTTTGCACGTGACGTCACAACTACTGGCTGGCGGGCAAGAACATCATTCTATAATGTTTATTTGTTAGAGGAGTGAATTTGCTCAAGAAACAATTTGTTGGCTGAAAGCCTACTGTGAAATTTAACACAGGTGTCAGCAAAAGACTGGTTAAAACGAGACAGATAAGAAGAGGCCATGCAACAAAATATACATTGTAACGCTGGTTGCACAGATTATGCAGAAGCAGACCGCTACTATTGACTGACACACACACACACACACACAAGTTAAAATCATACGCTGGACGCTTTATTAGTCTTTCTACATGGGTTTAGTTTTATTTCGGTTATGTAATCGCTGACACCCAGGACAATTTCATAGTGGTTGGTGTAAACCGGGATATTTTAGCGTCCCGACAGAGCTTTTGTCGGGACTCGGTACTGTCCCCGGTCAAACCGGGACATCTGGTCACCCTACATGATACATGGCCTAGTGTTGGCAGAAGGTTTAAAAAAAACTACTTATCAAGCTGTCATTCGCCGGCAGGCAGGGTGTAGTATTCAGATGAAGACTTCATCACACGACGGAACAGATTAGCAAACGTTAGCAGTAGATAGCTAACTAGTAACACTCACCTTTGCTTTGATTATGAAGATATTCCTGTTTTTCACCTGCCATACGACACCGTTGTTAACCCATCCACTCTTGAAAAAAGAAAAGATAGCTATCTGTACTTTTGTAGGCTTTCATTTTTTGTGCGGTGTAAGGTGACGGATTCTCTATAAGATAGATGTAAATATCTCCAAACTCCAAGTCTGGGAGAGACTTTGCCAGCTTCAAAGCAATGAAAACATCAGCGGGTGCTGTGTATGGATCACAACTTCTGAGTGACATATGATGTGTCTAAATAGTTGATTGATTGTAGTATTAGAAATCTGCAAGGCTGCAATTCCCGTGGCTGGCCACTGTTCATCGCCATCCTATCGCCGTTTCTTGCCCGCCAGGTATCCATGGTAATGACGTCACTGCAAAGTATGAATATGTCTGATAACATTTTATCAAATCAGAATCAGACCTAACAGGATGTGAGTTTTACTGTTACTTCCTGTTCAGCCTGAAGGCTGCAGGAATCTTCTGGAAACTGTCCGACATGAGAGCATATTTTTGTTGTTGTTGTTGTAATTCTCCATGTTGACATGTTGACTGATTTGAGTATATGGAGAGAAATGAATAATATTTTCCTCAGTCTGCAGCATTGGTCTTGTGTAGAGTTTGGTGAACTTATTGTATATTTGCACTTTCTCTGTGTACTTTGTGGTGGCAAATTTTATTTTAAACATTATTGTCTTAATGATTGTTTTAATATTCTACAAAAATATTAAATTTGTTCATGTGTAGACTTAAAGGCACCAGTGAGAGAGCTGGCCTCGTAGACTGTGAGCTTAGCAGAAGTTATTTTCGCTAAAGAATTTCAGCTCCTCATTTGTTTATTTTTAAGCAGATAAAGTGAAGAAGGCTTGTGGTGGAAGTTTTCCTTGAAAGCAGCAGCGTTTAGAAATATCAATGATCAAAATGAAAACGAATAACGACTGTTTGACAATTAAACCAAAGTTTGGTCTTTGAGTATTTATTTACTTTTGCAAATGGAGAAAATACAGTTTCACAAGTACCGCAGCACGTCTGAAAAAGTCTTCCTCACTAGAAATCTAAAAATCAAAACATCTTATAGTGAAGAGACTCCCCCTCTCCAAATATCTTTAGCATGCTGGCACTTTTCTAAAAAATACCATAGACAGTCAGATGATTTTACAACCTTCCATTCTGCTCCTGTGTCTCCTACATTAGACTAAACAACAGTTTTATCTCAGGAGACAGAAACCTACGTAGTTCTGTCGTAAACAGTCATCGGCCTTCTCCACTTCTTTCTAAGCAAAAGACAACAATGTGAGAAGGTTCAGGCTAGTAGAACTAAATAACTCTCTAGGCTATAGTTGACGGTTGCCAACTATTTCACTTGGAGCCTTTTGAATCTACACATGAAGAAGCTAAATCTTGTGGCGTTATAAAACAATCATTAAACGAAATGGTTAAAATAAAATTTGCCACCACAGTTCACCCTTTTGATTACAAAATAATCACACAAAATAAATGTTACTTTTAAAGATTCAAACCGTATTATAGAATTAATCCCATAACCAAATTTTACTTCTTAATATTCAGAAAGACGGAATACGTCAGAAGGCTCAATCATATTTACCATAAGAATGAAGAACTCTTTTTCTTGATTCTCTTTTTCTTGATTAGGGTAACGACATAGCACAAAAAACAAATCTGAAGACCAAACATCTGCTAATCTGCTAAAAACCCTGGACCTGAATGTCACTGGTTAATGTCACATCAGTCTAGTGCCTTATGATTTGTGTAAAGAATGTGTTATGTATTTAAACATTAAAATAACCTGGTGTGAAGTGTGAACATTTACTAATTTCATGTCTACCCATGCGTATGTAAAGTTCAAATTCATTGACAACCCATGGTTAAACCCCAAGTACTGCAAACCCATATTGCGAAGTCAAATTTTCCATAAAGCTGATAATTAAATTATCCAATGTCATCAAATGCTTCCCTCCTTTGGTTATTTTAATATAAATCAATTGAAACACGCTCAGTGCAATTATCAAAGCTCTCACAGAGTGAAAGTTGAGAAGAATCAGAATAAGACTGACCCCTCCTTGTCTCTAACATCATTAAGTTATTCTATGTGTGTAGTTTCACTGGAAACAGCTTATTTCTGTGAGTGAAGAAATAGTGAACAAACATAACAAAAATCATTCTAACTTACATCACACATACATTTCTTAACTAAAACCAAGTCATACATTAGTAGAAAATGTATCTATTAGATAATCTTTCAAAAGTCTTAGTCAAATGTGGTGTCCGTGTGTCGTCAATGTGGAAAGTGAAATTACCTCAATGTAATAAAAGATCCACAAGGAATTTTTCCTAGGTTATAAAGCACACAACAAAATGGCCTAGGTCTTTATACTTAACTTTGTTCAATATTAACAATATTGCTGTTTAGGAATAATTTACTTTCTTTCATCAATAATCTATCAGTTAGATTTGTGTAGTCATGAGGAACCACATAAGGTACAAAACCCTTAATTAGCCCCAATTTAGTAGCATTCGTATGCCAAACATCCCAATGCCTATTATCGGAACATAAGAGTGGACGTAAGTTAATCATTACAGTAATATTAGCTCTGTACTAGTACTTATTGTATTCCAACCACCATTTTCTCCTTGACATGGAAAGTAGTGAACGCATCACTCGTCTTTCTCTCCATGTTCTTCACTATTGTTCCTAGAGTGTTTTTGTATGCAAATATTGGGAGAAATGGTTACACGTGATTTATCATACTTTTCCCTCATCAAAAATAAAATGCAAAAACCATAAATGCAATAGAAAATCATAAATGCAGTAATGAAGAATAAACACACTACAAATGTGGAAACCCCCCATGTTCTTCTTGAAGGGTACCTGTTGCAGTCCCTTCTGTCCATCTGCTCCATGTGTGTGCGTATCACAGCACTCTGCTCCTGTGTGTGTGTTTGTGCCAGAGCACACTGCTCTGAGTCACAGAGGAATGTCAACAGTTCCTCAGTGTAAAGAAAACAAAGAATGTGAGAGAGAGAGGTGGTGTGTCCTCTACAATTGTGAAGTGTATTCTGCTGTCTTCTGAAATTATTTCAAACAGCAGGCTACAATACTAATATGTAGCTTCTGGTTTTTCCTCCTTGGAAAAACTTCTTGTTTTTCTCCTCTCTCAATGTGTTGCAATCAGTGAGAAAAACTCCAGTTTTCCCCGATTGATTTCAGAGATAGCACAGAAACGCCGTCTGTCAGGCTGATCTCTGAATCGATTTCCCTCGTAGGTGACTCAGCAGAGGATCTGCTCGTCACTTGTTGCAGGTTGTAGAAAAACCTGTCCTCCTCTCCTCCGGATCCTTTTGTAGTGATGCGTGTATCCAGGTGACTCTCCCTCTGCCTCGTGTGTCACTGGAAGGATCTCGATGGTTTCTGCCGTCTATTTGCCAATCCTTCCTCCTGAAGTTGTTATCACCACAGAATCCCCATGCTTGACACCTGGATTCTCACGGCCAAAAGAGCAGAAGAAAATTCTCACGCAATAACCTAACCTAACCTATCATTTCCCTTATACTGCCGTGGAAGAAATAGGTGGGGTTTTTTTATGGGCCTCTCCCTACCGAGTAAAGAAATCTTTTAGAGCAAAATTCTTTAGAGCAGGTCAGAATCAAGAAAGAAGATATTATTGCATCCCCTTACACTACTGTGTCAATCAGGGGGTAGATGATCCTTTTGATTACAGTTGAACTATCAATTTTGTCAATTTTGTTCTCACCTAAGCAGATTTTTTCTTTAAATGTACAATTGTTAACTATTCTATCACTTTTGTTATTCAAGATCTTTTAAACTGGAGCTACAGTGATGTCACAACAAATGTTTCAAACGTCTTTAGAAAAATTATTTAACACTAGAATTATTGCCCTTGCTACTTTTCCCTTATTCTTTATTAAACCCCTTATTTATCATTGCTACTATCCATCCATCCATCCATCCATCCATCTTCGTCCGCTTATCCGGTGTCGGGTCGCGGGGGGAGCAGCTCCAGCAGGGGACCCCAAACTTCCCTTTCCCGAGCAACATTAACCAGCTCCGACTGGGGGATCCCGAGGCGTTCCCAGGCCAGGTTGGAGATATAATCCCTCCACCTAGTCCTGGGTCTTCCCCGAGGCCTCCTCCCAGCTGGACGTGTCTGGAACACCTCCCTAGGGAGGCGCCCAGGGGGCATCCTCACCAGATGCCCGAACCACCTCAACTGGCTGCTTTCGACGCAAAGGAGCAGCGGCTCTACTCCGAGCTCCTCACGGATGACTGATCTTCTCACCCTATCTCTAAGGGAGACGCCAGCCACCCTCCTGAGGAAACCCATTTCGGCCGCTTGCACCCTGGATCTCGTTCTTTCGGTCATGACCCAGCCTTCATGACCATAGTTGAGGGTAGGAATGAAAACTGACCGGTAGATCGAGAGCTTTGCCTTCTGGCTCAGCTCTCTTTTCGTCACAACGGTGCGATAGATGGAATGTAATACCGCACCCGCTAGCGCCGATTTTCCGACCAATCTCCCGCTCCATTGTCCCCTCACTCGCGAACAAAACCCCAAGGTACTTGAACTCCTTCACTTGGGGTAAGGACTCATTCCCTACCTGGAGAAGGCATTCCATCTGTTTCCTGCTGAGAACCATGGCCTCCGATTTAGAGGTGCTGATCCTCATCCCAACCGCTTCACTCTTGGCTGCGAACCGATCCAGTGAGTGCTGAAGGTCGCAGGCCGATGATGCCATCAGGACCACATCATCTGCAAAGAGCAGCGATGAGATCCCCAGCCCCCCGAACTGCAACCCCTCCCCACCCCGACTACGCCTCGATATCCTGTCCATTTTTTAAGCACTTGAATTTACCTGGATTATTTTAATTTAAGCTATTTTGTAATTAATTAATTCATTTTAATTTATTTTATTGATTGGATGAACTATAATTTGCCTAAAGATGATTATTTAGTATTTTTGTCCGTCTGATTGAATGCTTGTGTTAAAAAATAAATCAGACATTACTCAACAGTTACTCAGTACTTGAGTAGTTTTTTTACCAAGTACTTTTTTACTCTTACTCAAGTAATTATTTGGATGACTACTTTTTACTTGAGTCATATTATTCTGAAGTAATTTGAGTACAATTTTGGCTACTCTACCCACCTCTGCTTATATGGTGCAGAGGTGATAATCAGGACCGGGTGTGCAGATTGCAGATTACAGCAGGTGTGCGTAATTGGAGAATCAGCAGGGATGTGTTCAGGAAACTCAGGACAAACAGACTTCAGGTTAGAGCAAAAGCAAAACACAGGAAAAACAGACTCAAGATGCTGCAGTCAGAAACAGATCAGAACTATAGTAACATATCTAAAACATTATTTTACACATTATACTATATCACTTCTATTACAATATAAAATACTATATTGCTGCTACAGAGGCAGATGTTTAAAAAACCTTTATTTACAATCTTCATTCATGTAAACTGTGTGGATGAATGAATGAATCCAACACTTTACATACAACATGAGAGCAAACAGGAGGTAACTCTCTTTATCTTTGATGATATTTTTAACCTCCCAATGTTACATATTCAATGTGTGAAAAAGACCTATAGTTAATGTGTAAGTATATATTTTGTTTCTTGATATGTGTTGATGATACATATTATATTTGTTGTACGATTTGATGCAACGTTGCAGATGTGTGTGACGTCTCTCTCTTTGTGTCCAATAAACTATAAACTAAAATCTTCTGGTTGAAATAAAGCTGAGGCACATTAATGTTTCAACACACATAAGTTATGACCATTGCTCCATATCAGCCAGACAACACCCTGGTAGTTCACAATAAGAGAGCACATGAGAGGGATGAAACAGACCACAGAGCTGCAGTCAGAGGAGGAGCTACACTGACAAACTTAAAACTTTCATTTTTAGAGTGTGACGTTGAAGCTCTCCTCTTTCCAGAGTGTCAGCCATGCTGCAGTAGAGACAAGTCTCTGTTTCTCTCTGAAAGAAAACTCAAACTGACTTCATCAGGTATTTCTCAACAACACAGCACAGTCTCTGCCAAACACTGGTGAGTACAGCTGATCAGATTTACACTTTCAACAACCAGGATTAACACTAAACTTCAGCTCTACTCAGAAAGGAAGTTCCACTCTTTTAATTACTTGTGAAATTTGTAACAATAGAACTATGGCTGTTTGTCTGCAGGCCCACTATACAGTAGTCCACTTTAACAGCTTTAACCAGTCTCTCTGTGTCAGTTCTCAGGACTTTAGGAACTGGTTACTGATCGCCTCCTACACATTACTTTCTCTATTTCCTCTGGCTGTTTCACAATAAAAGCTTTCCACCAGAGAACCAGTGTAGTAGATAACTTTATTGTCCCTGTGGAGGCAGTTGGGTTTGCGGCACAATCGCAAGGCACTTTATGACAAGACATCAGACATATGATACAAACAAATAGTCCTTACATCAGACACCGACAGGCATAACATGAAGAATATACATCACACACTACAATACACTATACACCCTTGGGTATGATCAGGCAAGTTGGACGACTAGCTTATTCTGACTGATTTAAGGCTGTTATGGCTTGTGGTATGAAAGAGAATTTGGATCTGTTCTTGGTCAGAAGGGGTAGGCAGAAACGACGCATAGATGGCAGTAGTTTAAAATGTGATGCCAGGGGGTGTGTGTGTAGTCACATATAATGTTATTGGCCTTCCTCACCAGTCTGTCTTTGTAAATTTGTTTAATGCTCGGTAGTGTTATCCCAAGTAACTTGCTGGCAGTTAACCCTTGTGTGGTCCTTCGGGTCCCAGTGACCCGAAGGACAACACAAGGGTTATGTACTTCCGTTTACTTTGTTGAGAATTGCTCTCTAAACAAGGGTTAATACAGCACATTAGTTCTTGTTTGTACAGCATTTTGGTCAGCTTAAACTGTGTTTAAATGTGTTCTAGAAATAAACTTTACTTACTTACTTTACAAGAAACAGGGTTTAGAGAGCAATTCTCAACAAAGTAAAGGGAAGTACATAATCCTTGTGTTGTCCTTCGGGTCACTGGGACCCAAAGGACCACACAAGGGTTAAAACTGTTTTTCTGATTGTCTTTTCTGAGACTCAGTGGCATTTCTGAACCAGCAGATAATACAGCAAGTTAAAACACTTTCAATAAAAGCAGTATTAAACATTTGGAGCATTTTGTTATTGATATTAAAAACAAGCAGTTTCTTTAAAAAGTACATTCTTTGCTGTGTCTTAGTTTGCAAAAGATCAGTCCAAGAGTCCCATTTTAAGCTACAATGCCAAGGTATTTGTAGTTTGTAACAACCTGAATGGCCACCCCCATTGATAAAAGTGTCGGTGGATTGCTGTGACTTTCTAAAATCTATGGACATTTCTTTGGTCTTATTGGTATTTAAAATTAAGTGTGGCTTATTGCACCATCCTAGAAAGGAGTCTAAAACTGGCCCATGATCTACCTCCCCATCCTGTAGCAGACTCACTAGAGCTGTATCATCAGCATATTTAATAAAGTGCCTGTTTTGTAAAGTGCTAGTGCATGAATTTGTGTATAGAATATATATTAAAGGAGATAGAACACATCCTTGTGGGGAGCCTGTGGATGTTGTCATCGATTCAGACAGAGATGAGCCCACTCTGACCCGCTGGACTCTACTGGTAAGAAAGTCCATGATCCAATTAATAATACCTGTATCAATATAGAATTCACTGGCTAAAATGTCTGCAATAATCTTAGGTTGCATGGTGTTAAAAGCAGATGAAAAGTCCACAAATAAAATCTTGGCATGAGTCTTTGGTTTCTCAAGATGAGTGTGCAAAAGGTGCATTAATGTCAGAATTGCATCATCCACCCCATGGAGGCTTGATAAGCGAATTGCAGGGGATCCATAAGATGGTGGCTTTGGGATACAATGTACCTCTTTAGCAGACGCTCCAGGCACTTCATGACCAGTGATGTCAGCGCTATTGGTCGGAAGTCATTGGACTCTGTGGGTCTTGGCAGTTTTGGCACAGCTACAATTGTAGATGATTTCCACAGGTTAGGGACGTTACAGAGGTTAAGAGATGAGTTAAAAATGTCAGTGAACACAGGGGCTAACTGTTCTGCACAGTGCTTAAGGATTTTACCACAAATTTTGTCAGGGCTGCAGCTTTTCAGTGGATTACAGTGACTAAAAAGGTGAAAGACATCTGATTGACTGATGTTTAGGACAGATGCAGAGGGTGGAGGGGGCAGTGGAATGCTTTTAATGTGAAGCAGCAGGAGGAAATGTACAGTAAGCAGAGCTTTGTTAGCAGTGCTGTTCTTTGATAAAAACTGGTCTACACAACAGGGTGTGGAAATATCCTCTACCGTTTTATCAGTGCAGTGTGCTTCAGCTTGCCCCACTTTAATGGGCTTCTTTGTGCACAGCTCGGTGCAAGTCAAAACACTTCTGTCAAGGCTGGCCGAGTGCTGAGGCAGGAAAAGGATTCTGGACCAAAGTGCACCACACGATAGGGCAAATGCAGGTGTAGAATTCATTATAACATAAAATAATCCAGGCTTACATGAGTCTTTAAGAATCCAAACAAGGTAAAAATTCCAAAAGTAGTAACTGGACTATTCTACTACTACTCGACAACAATGATGGCATGACAAGAACTGAACAGAACAGAGGACATTAAACACAGGGTCAAACGAGCAGGGAGGGGGCCAACAGGTGAAACGTATTAGGGACAAATCGGACTCAAACAGGAAACAAAGCTAAACCAAGACACATGAAATCAAACATTACAAAATAATACAGGAGGTAAACGTAGCCAAACATACATTCATAAAGATAAAGAAGTTCAGGAAAAACAGAACCGATAACAAGGAAACCGGAATCAATCAAAACACAAAGCAAGAGTTACCAAAATAAAACAGGAAATATAACAGAAACCCACAACCCTAACAACTTCACCATCATATGATTTACTTAAATAACAGTTTACACAAACAATGAGGCGTTCAACGGTCCCTGTCAATTATATTGTTTTTGTAGAGATTATTACTTTTTTACATTTCTGAGGAACTTGGGATGCTTAAAAACTTGCAATACATGTCTGAATTCAAAGTTCTGCAGTGTTTGAGGTCAGGCTTGGCCAGCGGGCTCCATAGCGCTCCCAAGCACACGGTTGGGATAAAATCAGGGCTTTAAATCAACTTTTTTGATCACCAGCTAACACAGCTAGTAGATTTTTAAAGTTACCAGCCAATCAGATTTTCCACTAGCCAAGTTTGTTTTTTCCTAACTAACTCAACTACTTTATGTCAGCTCCTCTGGTTTAGCTCGTAATCAATACCACGCATGCTAGGCACGTAGCCAACGGTTGTATGACACGTCATGACAAAGTGTTCATGGGAAATGTAGGATTGGAGCTACAAGCAGTTTTGCCAGATAAAGATTACGTTTCCAAGCCAAAGACACACAAAACCGGCCAAATGTCTTGGCGTAAAACAGACCAATCTGGAAAAATGTCTGCAGTCGGCCAATTCAAAAAGACTCTTCAATTCATCCATCACCAGCCAAATTGGCTCGTAACTTTAAAACATTACTCGCTAAAGTTAATTTTCACGCACATTTGACTGGTTGGCGGGTATCAAAACACTTTTTTGAAGCCCTTAATTCATTGTTGACACCCCTATATGAACACTCAAAAAACAACGCACACATCAAAACCTGTGAACATTGCGAGAATATTCAGCTGCGGGTTCATGCTTTAATAGCCAGCTTCATAGCTTCGCCCTAATGTATGGAAGGCCTTAGTTGGAAAAATACTTCTCTCGTATTCACAGTTTTATGTACCTACATTGCTAACATAATTTCAGACATGTTTCCAAATTGCTCTCAATAGATTTGTGCATTTTTCATGTATTTTAAGCAAACATTTTCAACTTCCGTCTAGATGGCTTATTGGATTTGTTTGGTATTTTATTTGTATAACCCTCCGAATAATGTGACGCTAATTTGCGAAGGATTATTCGATACCTTGAACGATGATGTCATAAGTCATGTGAAAACTGAACTGTTAGAAAGTCCTCTGTGGAGATTCAACATATCCATCCCATCTGAAATTGGTTCAGCAGAATCTCAAGACTTTCACGGTGCCAAATTGGGAAGCTTCTGTGTTACCGTGGAATGACGTGATGTGTCGGGCAATTTGCATATTTCACCATGACACAGAAAGCTGTTAACTTGACTTTACTTGATTCACGTCTTAACTCATGCACACAGTGTATGATGATTCTGGAAAATGCAAGAGCCATGTTGACTGGCGCTCCATTAGTATCAGGATACCAGCTCATTCATGACTGCTTGCAACATTAAATAAACTGTGTTTTGAATGTTTTCTTTTCATTCACACTATGTGTAGGTATGGCTGCTGTGAGCATTCTCTCATCTGAAGATCCGTTTCTGTGCTCCATCTGTCTGGATATGTTTACTGATCCTGTCACCATACCATGTGGTCACAATTTCTGCAAAAACTGCATCACTGAACATTGGAATACCAATAACCAGTACCTGTGTCCGATGTGTAAAAAGGTTTTCAACACAAGACCTGAGCTGCACGTCAACACTTTAATCTCTGGGATGATTGCTCAGTTCAGACAGTCAGCTCAACAGAAAGCCAGCAACAGCTCAGACCAACAAGTGTCCAAACCAGGAGAAGTTCCCTGTGACGTCTGCACTGGAACCAAACTGAAGGCCCTGAAGTCCTGCCTGGGGTGTCTGGTCTCCTACTGCGAGACTCACCTGGAGCCTCATCTGACAGCTTCACGTCTGAAAAGACATCAGCTGATCGACCCTGTGGAGAACCTGGAAGGCAGGATGTGTAGGGAGCACGATAAACCTCTGGAGCTGTTCTGTAAGACCGACCAGACATGTGTCTGCATGCTCTGCACTGTTTTAGATCACAAGATGCATGATGTTGTTTCTCTGAAAGAAGAACATGAAGGAAAGAAGGCCGAGCTGGGGAAGACAGGGGCTGAAATTCAGCAGATGATCCAGAAGAGACGATTGAAGATTCAGGATATCAAACACTCAGTCGGCCTCAGTGAGGAAGATGCAGACAGAGAGATAGCAGAAGGTGTTCAGGTCTTCACTTCTCTGAAGGAGTCGGTTGAGAGAGGACAATATGATGATATACTGGTTATTAACAAGCTGGTCAGCTAATATGAACATATACTGGTTATTAACAAGCTGGCCAAGCCAATCGCCATTTAGCACTGCATTCAGTTTATTTAAATAGGACGGGTTAAGTCCTGGACACACCCCTGGTGTGCGTGTGTTTGTGTGTGTGTCTATTTGTATGTGTGTGTCAGTGTGTGTGTGTGTGTGTGTGTGTGTGTGTGTGTGTGTGTGTGTGTGTGTGTGTGTGTGTGTCTAAATGCATGAGTGTGTGTGTGTGTGTGTGTGATTGTGTGTTTGCTTGTGCATGTGTGTGTGCGTTTGTCTGTTTGAGTGTGTGTGTGTTTGCGTGTGTGTGCGCGTGTGTGTGTGCGCGTGTGTGTGTGCGTGTGTTCATGAGTGTGCTTGTGTGTGTGTGTGTGTGTGTGTGTGTGTGTGTGTGTGTGTGTGTGTGTGTGTGTGTGTGTGTGCGGAAATTCTACAGTACATTCTACAGTAATTCTGAGTAACAAAGTATTTGTAATTCCTTACATTACAACTCTGGTGGTTGGTGACTCATCTTCTGATCTGAAGTCAGTCTGAGAGTTAACACAGCAACACTGACTGGGAGCTCACAACACCAGAATCAACACACACAAAAAAGACGCTCACACAGACACACACACACACACACACACACACACACACACACACACACACACACACACACACACACAAATGGAGTACGTGAGCGTAGTTTTTGTCGCTTTTTGTCACTATTTTCGACCTGTTCTTACCTTCCTTCCTTCTTTCCTTTCTTCCTTCCTTCCTTCCTTCCTTCCTTCCTTCCTTCCTTCCTTCCTTCCTTCCTTCCTTCCTTCCTCCTGTCTTCTTTTTTCTTCCAAGTTTTTTTCAAAAAATAAAACGGTGGTCAATGTTTTTGTCGCTTTTTTTGAAGTTTGTCCTCCTTTCTTTCTACTGTTTTTTTTCACGAGTCTGTTGCTGTTTTATAAGTTTTTGATAACATTTTCCAGCTTTTCTTGCCTTACTTCGTTCTTTCTACAAAACCTTTTCCAAGTTTTTACGTTTTTGAAAAAGATTTTGTTGCCTTTTTCCATCAGCATTTAAATGTTTTTCAGTTACATGGCTGTTGTTTGGTAAATCAGGGGGTACACTGCATTAGACTGCACCACTGGTTTAATATGATATAAACAGAAAATAAATAAATGTCCATATTCCCATGTTGCAGGGGCGGAGCTAGACTCTCAGTACAGTGGGGGATGAGCTTCATCATGGGGGCCCTCTGTTACCAAGTCATTTTAAAATTAGAACCGTTAAATAAAAACGGTAAATTATCTGATGAATGCATATGTTATGATGTGTCACTTGTTGAGCCATATAAGCCTATATGTCAAATAAAACCCAAAGAAAAGCCAAATGTTTTGACAAATTTGTATTGACAAACGAACAAAGAAAGCAGTTTGCAAGTCAAGTAAAAATGTTTCAGCACCACGGACAGCAACAGCC